>NC_060157.1:27244161-27275748 GCF_021292245.1 Micropterus dolomieu | reverse complement strand
CCGTCTTTGTTTTAGTATTTTCTTTTTTAGAGGGGCTACAGAGTCGAGTGTCATTCGCAGCGAGCCAGCAGCACTATCAACAAGATGATCGATTTGGGAGGGACTGAAATTAGCATAGGAGTCCTCCGTTACTTTGTGACTAGATAATGTATTTAGAGCTGATGGAATCGCATCCTTAAATTTAGCTATAGCGCTATCAGACAGACATCTTGTATAGAAATTTTTGCCCAATGGCGAGTAGTTCAGCAATACAAACTCAAAAGTTATCAAACATTGGTCGGATAAAAAGGGATTCTGTGGGAACACCACTAAATGTTCAATTTCAATACCATACACCAAAACAAGGTCGAGGGTGTGGTTAAAACAGTGAGTCGGTTCATGAACACTCTGAGAGAAGCCGATGGAATCTAACAAAGAGATAAACGCAGTACTGAAGCTGTCATTCTCAACATCCACATGAATATTAAAATCCCCTACAATAATAACTTTGAGGTCAATATCAATATTAAAAAACTTACGGTACACATTAAACTCATCAACATTATCATATAATAATATATGGCTAAAATTAAATCAGCACATTAATCTAAATTGACAAGATGCTCACAACAAGAAGAAAAGTCAGCCTCACTTTTGACAGCGTTAGCTGCCACATACTTTGTTTTCTGTCACACACTGCGTCATCAACGATTTTCAAAAAAACCTTCCATAAACCTCTTGAACTGAAATGTAGGAGTTGTATCTGCGCAGTGCCAACACAGAAATACACCGTGCCTGTCAGCTGGGCCAGTGTGCATTTTTGAGTCCATCCAGTGGGGATTTAGTGGAACATTTCCAATTCACAGAGAAGCCATGTCATCCTTCTATTGAACTTGAAAATCACAAGAATATGAGTTACAGGGTCCTCACATGATGTTGGTGATACACTATACCTGTCCGCCTCTCATTTCTGCCACCCTGCCTCATCACACAACCTGTCCACGCTCTGGTTCACCTGCCTGTCTATACGTCTGCGTGCATGCATGGGTGCGTGCCTTCTTGGCATGCGCGAGTGATTTGATATGCACACATGCTTGTGTGTGTGTTCTTCTCATCAAATCTCTGTCAAAGTCTCATACAGGAAATCCATCTGTCGTACTGTGGGTAACTTCTTATCCCCCCCACCCTGCTGCCGATTAATAGCTGGGCTCCACATCCTTTACCACCCACCAAATAAGAGCACTGATTTATTACAGCTTGATGTCAGACACAGCGAAAGAAAGAGAAACACTAAGGATATAGGGTAGGTGAGAGAAGAAAATAAACAGCCAGATAGAGGGTGGAAGAGAGAGCATGTGCTAGAAAGGTAAGAGGTAAATGGATGAATTGGAGAAAACAGGAAGACACTGATAAAGAGCGAAGAGAGAAGTGCGAATGTGAGAAAGGCAGCGACAGATGGAAGCAGAAACAAAGAAAAGTGCTTGTGAGTCCTCCCTCCCCAAATTGATTCTGACTGTCGGCCAGGGCGCCTGATGGATAACTGAGCCTTGATTGGAATTTACATGCCAGACACAACCCTCCCCCATCCATCCCAAGCACACCCAATAACCCGTTGCGCTCTCAACCTGCTTTGAGTGATAAGTGGTGGCATATTTAGCCCCAACAATGGCACTCTGCAGAGTTTTTGAGGCCCAGAGAATGATGCATTGTTTATGAGAGGGAGTATCGTTTCAACAGTTGATTAATGGTGAGGAAGCTATCATCAGCTGCCATCGTGCCGCAGGGGCATGCCAGGCCCAAATTGGATGAGTGCGAGGGAAGAGGAAAGGTGCTCAGTTGCTAGATGGAGTGGAACTATCACATCAAGATATTTCGTTTTGGCACAGTGTTTGCTTTGCAAGCCTGCACACCTCCAGAAAATGGGAACTTTTAACATCAGCAGCAGCAGCAGCCTGGGGGATTCACTGTCATTTCCAACTCAACACATCAATAAAAGTAAACAGACAGCACTACTTCATAATCTGAGGATCCAAATGGAATATGGGCTGAATATAAAACACTTTGCTAAATATTTCAGAGGTAGAAGAAGATTTGGGTGATAATGAAACTGGATTTTCTTTAGAAAGCTACAACAAATACTAGTTCTTCTTTTCCTGGCTTTTCTTACATTTACCTTCATGTTTTCATAATGCAACTACCCAACTATTTATAGCCCTCATCCCATGTATTCACTCTTAACCCTCTTCTGTGTCCCAATGGAGGCAGTACTAAATTTGGTCTATTTGATTTACAGTTTTCTCCATATGCAAAAACAGCAATACAAAGTGAGACAACTGTCTGACTGGTCGGATGAATTATTAACAAATACTACATTCAAAGCTCAGTGCAAGAACGTTGACCATACAGCATTTAACTATTTAGTTCAGTATGGTATCAAGGTACCAATATCAAAAGCTCTCACATGTATCACAGCACTAACCATCATGAATGAAAATGAATTTATCATTTATGCAGAAGAGCCCAAGGACGTTGAGCATGGAAGTTTATATATGTGACAATAATATGATACCAAATGATACAAATAATATGAACCAAAGTTCCGTCCTTTGGTCCCATGATAACACAACTCAACACTCACTGGTGGAGACCGTGAGATGCAGTTGAAAGCTCTGAAAGAGCCAGTTCGCCTTGGCGTCCATATCAGTTGTCAGAAACTCTTGCTGTACTTGCCTATGTTGCCGGTGCGGATGTACAACCGGCCCCTGATAATGGTGTGGACCGTCACGGGGCTGAAGGCTGACCGTCGACCTGAATCTGCGCTCGTCAGCAGGGTGTCCTCTCCCACGTAATCGGTGGTCAGCACCTCCACCTCATGAAGGGCCTGCACTGCCGATTTACCCTGACGCAACATGTACTGGGGACGCAAAATAGTTTTTTTGGAGAAAAGAAAATGAGATGCCATTATTTGCAAGCATGCATAAAACACAAATGTACTAATCAAGACAAAATTACAAAGCCTTTTATCTGTGGTTAATTTATTTAGAGGTTAAAATAGGAGGAAAACTTGCTTGGGTGAAATCCTTGACCAGAGTACACAGGGAGCAACATTGCATAGTAGTGGGTTTGTCCAAAACAGATTACAGTTCACTCTGCTGCATTTCATTTTTCAGATTTTAAACTCTTATGCTCTTTTCCTATTAAGAAAATCAACATTTGCATATCTTATAAAATAAGATAATTTATGCTTGATCTGGTCCGAGTAGACAGAATAAAACCATTAATAACATCTATATGAAATGTCTGTTGTGTTTGAGGACAACTGGTTAATATACTGTGAAGCGTTTTTGTATTTGACATTCTATTATCAGTAGCATCTGTCACGCCTGGTTAACTTTTTTTAAATGTGTTAACACAATCTGCAAATGCTGGATGAATACATGACAGATGCACTGGGTTGTGAGGAAGGTATGTCATGAGTTGATAATGCATGTGTTAAAACGGAAGCTGTTTTTTTTTCTTTTTAATGTTCAACTCTGGGATGTTCTTGTAAAGAACACCAGGTGAGTGGAAATCAGAGTTCATATTGTAATACTGTAACTAATGATCACAAATGATCACTTTCATCTCAATATATTTGAATCATGAGTCTTTTACCTTGAGCTCGATGGCAGTAGAACCTATGAGGAGCAACGAGTCGCTGTCCCAGATGTCGATGTGCATGGTGTGCAGGGCCAGGTAGCGCAGAAACCAGCGCTTCTCGCCAGGCCTCAGGAAACCCTTATCTACTTTGAACTGGACCTGTAGACCAGGAGAGCCTGGGCAAGGAGAGAGGAGATGTTTGCATTGAAAGAAAAACACATACATTGGACAAAAACTGGAACTATAGAGTATCACTCACTTTTGTTGCCAGCGGTTTAGATATTAACAAACAAGCTGTTATACAAGCTGTCCACTCACTACTTTACATTGTAGCAATACTGCATATGTGAGGGGTCATAAGAACTACACCCTTAATCTAATATAACTTTCAACACACTAAGCCCTGGCAGTGCAGAGACAAAACAACAAAATATTTTGTCCCTTTCCAAATATTAATGGACTGCAATGACGTAATAAAAAAGCCTGACCATGAAGTTCCTAAATTAGTTAAAAGTTCCGCTGTGGAGGTTTCTCCGACAACAGTAATTGTTTGTATCCTTGAGGCCTAACAATCCCAACCTACATGTCTAGTTGGTTCAGCGATTCAAATGAGTGTGGTGTTGTGGTAAGTGGTGGCTGTTTTCTCCAGCTAGAGAAACAACTTAACCACTCAGAGCTTTGGAGGCAGAATCAAGAATGGGTATAGTAAAAAAAATAGCTGTGTGCAGAGCTCCGAAACAAGGATTCCCACAATTGAAAATACACCATAACACATTTTTTCTGAGTGCCAGCACTCTGCGTATTTAGGATTAACAATGGGACATAATCAATCCTACATACACTAAAAAAAGTAGTTGTAGCTTACTAAATACTTATAGTGTAGTGACAAGCGTGGATAAGACAGGTGCAACTATGCTGGATATAGTACTGAAACGACTATTTGATTGATTGATTGATTAGCTGATGGACAGATAAATAGCAACAGCCATTATGATAATCGATTCAAACATTCCCCATTCCAGCTTCTCACAGATTTGCTGCTTTTCCTTGTCTTGTGCCATACTGAACTGAATATTTTTCGGTATTTTATTGTAATTAGTCAAGCAAAGGGCGGCACGGTGGTGCAGTGGTTAGCACTGTTGCCTCACAGCAAGAAGGTTGTGGGTTCAAACCCCAGTTGCCCCGGCCTTTCTGTGTGGAGTTTGCATGTTCTCTACGGGTGCTCCGGCTTCCTCCCACCGTACAAAGACATGCAGCCTAGGTTGATTAGTGACCCTAAATTGTCCTTAGGTGTGGATGTGAGTGTGACTGGTTGTTTGTCTATATGTGGCCTTGCGATGGACTGGCGACCTGTCCAGGGTGTACCCTGCCTTTCGCCCGATGTCAAGTGATGCCGATTGGATTGGCTCCAGCCCCCCGCGACAAGCAGTTGATGATGCAAAAAAAGAATTTTGAAGATGGCTTAAGAAAATTGTTACGTGCATTTTTCACTTTTTACTGACAATTTACAACAATAACCAGCAGATTAATTGATAATGAAAATAATCGTTGCAGCCCTAGTTGGATATCATTGGGGTTATCTGAGCTTAGGTTTGGAATCCAGTGTTCCAGTGTAGAATTTGAAAGACAGGGAAGTGTAGGAGCCTGTATTTTTGGAGCTTGACCCATGCTAGGCAATAAAAGTCAGGATATCTCGGCCCCAGCTGCAGCGATTTAGATAATTTGTTATGGATTTTTATGCCTCTCATAATTTTCCCATCTTTATGGAAGTGCAACACTAAATCAGCCTTTAATTTGTCACTCATTTGCATGATAAAGTGCAATGATGCAATGGCAAGTTGATACTCAACACCACAAAAGTACTGTACAGTCTCAGAAACTTGCATTATGTCTTTACTGACAACAAAACGTAAAGATGCACAACCTGATCATTATTTTAGCCTCTCCTTCCATCAAGAAGAGTTTAAATTGAGCCATAATATCTGTAACCAGCTGTTAACCTTGTGGGCAGATCTGAACTGGTGCAGCAGCCATCCACTGGGAGTAATTAGGTCTGATGATTGTGTTGCATGGGAGTACAATAACCTGGGAGTATGAGACCATTTCACAAAATTTAGACACCCTAGAGTTCCCATAATTCAAGATGATAATGGTGCCTAACACACCGTCCAAAAACCTCAAGAGGGATTTTATGAACTGCAGGATAAAGTCATGGCTTTAATCAGCACAACCACAATAAACGCTTTTTGGACCTTTGAGGAAGAAAAAGGTTTTCGTTTTCAAAGAAAATACTATACACATACTAAGACTGAAGTTGTTCTGAGGACAATGGGCGGCTGTAAATTTCAATATGTTTAGTATTTATGTTGTTAGCCATTTGTTATTTTGCCCAATCCTGCAAGGTCACATTGAGGAACACACAAACCAGCCATTTCATTTTGATTAAATCAGTTCTGAGTAAAAGCAGAGATTCATTTTGAGAATGTAAAATGAGTGCCCTGTGATTCTCTCGATGACGGCTCTGTGATGTACAGATTTAAAATCTGACTCATCCACTTACTCCGAGCAGTTCAAATGAAACTGACCCCATCAGTGATCCAACTCAGCTGGTGAGTGGGTAAAATGTACAGTCTGCTGCAGCCCAAACCTAAACCGCAGTGGCATGCTAATGCTACCGCGTATGAGTATTAAAGGTGTGATGGTGCCAACTTGACTTCCAGAATTCTCCCCCACAGCATCCCTCCAACTCTGTATCAGAGCCCGCATGCTGTCTTTAGACCCATAAAATGAAAGTGCGGAGAAGCAGCTGGCTGGCTGGAAGTGGAATAATAAGGACCTTTGGTGACAGCCCTGCTGTGTTAAAGAGACCAGCAAGCCCCTCTGTCTTTCTCCACACATGAACTTATAGAAAACATACTTTTTCAAATACACACTCACACAGGCACACATATATTCTCGCAGTATTCCCATGATGCATGCAGGCATGCATCATGGGACAGTGTCTGTTCTGAGGCCACCACTGCTACCACTGGGTGTTTGTTTGGATTCAAAGGTTTGTTGAAGGCAAATGCCAACATATAAAGTATGAGTTAGGGCTCCATAGGTTTCTGTTGAATCTGACTCCTGTAAGTAGACTTTGAATCACTTGTCAGATCTATTTAGGCGAATTTGAGAAAACACTCTGCCCACAAGTTCCATTTAGTCGCTTTAAATGAACTTCGTAAGTGACTTCTTATCTTGTAAATGTAACTTTATCTTATGTAAAAAAAATAAATAATAAATAATAAAGGTTCAAAGTTCAAAGGCCCCTTACTTACTAATGCAGCTTCAGTTGCATGTTAACAAGTGGTCTTGTGTGTGTTGTTGGTCTGGTGTTCACAGACAGCTGATGTCTGCTTCTGTGAGATGCAGTTGAAAGCGTATAATATAGTAACATTCGGTTTTCTTCTTATCAAAATAGAAAGGCCTCTGAAACAGCATTTAGACCACCGTGACACACTAAAACTCTACACCAGCAAAATTAAATTCATCTGGGTGGGTTGTAGCTCCTTAAAGTGAGCGTAGTAGGTTACAGTGAAGGTTTAACTGAGTGACTGCTGACTAAAATGCATCCACACCGGACTGTTTTTCTTTCTGATCAGATCTCTGAAATGAATAAAGACATAGTGACTAACGGGACTTCCATTTTATCTAAAGTAGCCAACAGTGACAGCGATAGAAGATTTTTAACTTTATTCAAGAAAAAAAAATAAAGAGACAGGGGAAGACCGACAAAGACCAAAGCAGTCTTGATATTTCTGTGCTGCTTAAGAACTTCTCTTCCTTTCACCTAACTCCTTCCCCTCCCCCTCTCCTCAACGAGCCGCCAACTCTCTCCACTTGGACCATTAATTCTCCCAGCGTGCTCTGGGCTTGTGTGCAGTGGATGGGTGGCAATGAGAGCACAGAGGGGGAGCGCGAGAGAGAGAATGTGCTGTGTGTTTGTGCTCACAAACGAGGAAGATCTGACAGATCTGGCCCAAGGGCTGTGTGCCTGTGTGTATGTGTGCAGCTAGGTCTGTAGACGAGGAGCGGCACCCACCAGACTCCCTCCCTCCCCCGCCCCTAACCTGAATGGCCGGCCTGGTGTGTACACAGCAGGCAAGGCAGGCTGAAAATCCTGCCGTGGATCAACAACTCCCATCAATGCTGTGAAGGCTGCAGGGAAAGAAAATAGTGAGGATGCACACAGTGTACAGATAGATGTAGAGACTGACGCAAACCAGAGCATCTCTGTAGACTAAGGCTGAATTTACCAATATATCTGCAGGAACACATGTTGGCCACATAGGGTTTCTCACTGCAATATAAGAGATGTGATGCACTTTGTAAGTTTTGATATTTATTTCGAAATTAGTCAACACCTAAAAGTAATAATCTGCAACATTTTAGATAAAAACATTTGCATTTTGCATTACCTATCGCAAGCTGCCAACACATCTTGACTGACAAGTTGCAGGAGATATTCAGATGAAGATATTTAGCATAATGCGTATTCGTAAGAGAAAAACAAAGCAAATGCTTTGTTGTGATGTTCACAACATTAACTATAACGGTGCAGACCATCAATGAACTGTAAAATCCCTATGGACTGCAACTAAACATCTCTTTGTTTTGTTGAGCATTTACCTCAGTGTTAATATCCATATCAACACAACCTCCATCTGTCCCTCTCTCTCCTCAGTCTCTGTAGGGGAATTTGCATTGCGCACACTGCTGCTTTGCCATGTGGTGTCCACGACGGATCGGTTTCGGGACCCATTTCATTCTCCATATACATGCCGCCACTTGGACATATTATCAGTAGTTTTAGCATTATTTTGAGGCTGATAACGTCCAGTTGTATTTTTCATTGAACTTTAATCAAAAGTGACTTACAATTGCTATACATGTCAGAGGTCCAACGCCTCTGGAGCAACCCAGGTCTCTCACACCAAAGGCACGTGTCTAATCCACTGCACCATCGCCACCCACAGAGCCTCATAAACTGTCTGTACTGAACAACTGTGCAAATCACTGTTTGCAGTTAAATGCAAATAAAAGTGAAGTCTGGATTATTGCTCCTGATAACCATCACTCAGCGATAAGGCAAAATCTTGCTACCTTATCCTCATCTTCTGAGTCTGGGCAGCATAATCGTGGTATCATTATTGAGCAATCCATGAGTTTTGAGCAAAACTTAGGTCTGTTGTGTCAAGAAATGAAATGGAGATGGAAAATCATGCTCTTATGTCATCACGTTTGGACTATTCTCACTTATTACTTCTTTTACCTAAAATCTCTGCATTGGCTTCCTGTAATTTTAGAATTAATTCTAAATCGGTGCTCAATGATAGAGCCCAACATGGCCAGGCTCCACAGAATTTCATGAACCCCCACCACCACCTACCCAGGGATTTCTAAGTGTACCTCGGACACGTTTTAAAACTCAGCGCTTTCCAGTCGGCAGCCCCCAAGCTTTGGAATAGTCTCCCAATAAACTTGAGGTCTTTGGACTCTGTGGACTTTTAAAAGCTAAAAACCCATCTGTTCAGGCAGGCATTTCTGTAACATGGTATTTTATGTTTTATGGTTTGTTCCCCTTTATATTTTATCTGGTGTTTAATCGTTGTTTTAATGATTTGTTTCTATTTGACTGTGAAGTACTTTGTGAGTGGTGTAAAAGATGCTATATAAATAAACTCTATATTATATTATATAATAAACTTGCATGCCATCCATGAGGTCTCTGGAAAGACCTTGCCTTCTGGCTGTATTTTGCTGTGTTTGGGGCAGACTCAGTATTTTGGAGCGGGCCTAGCCACCAAGGAATAGAATATGTTTTGAGACTGAGCTAACACACAAACCCAAAACACTTATTTATAGTGTATACATTGTAAGGTAGCTATAGCTAACTATTCAGTTGGTACATTGTTTGTGGTAAAAGGCAAAAACTGGCGTTATAATCAGGAGGCAAACAGCTGCGTGGACCCTGGCCATATAAGAATACACAGGATTATTCACATGCCTGGCAAACTATTGCTAAAAATAATAGTTATATATAACACACATTGATCTGTTGTTACCATTAGCTACTCAGAACTTGTGTGTCCCACTGTTGCCTTTCAAATAAAATTCTCTTGTGGCTTCAAAAACAAATTATTACAAAGGAAGCAATTTGCATTTTCCTTTGCTCTCTGGTGAATTCTTTTAATTGTTACTACCTACAGTTTAACCATTTTAACTGCTTGCAGATAATTGTAAAAATTTACACCTATTGCCTAAGAGAAATCAGTCATTGAGAGAGAACACTTTAATCGCTGTGTGAGCAAACTTTCATGAGGTAAACAGCAGGATGCCCAACTGCATCTGAATCCCTTCTCAGTCTTTGAGTGTATAGTGCCACAGTGGGAAAAAAGAGATTTAGGGAATGAAGGAGCTGATTGTCTTCTGGTCAATGTATCATGAAATGACTAGGAGACTGTTTTTGGTGGGGAAAAATTATGGAAGTTGGAAATGCATGAATCAATAGAGGCTGGATGTCACAGTAGTTGAAGTGAAACGTACACCCATCAAAATAAATGTCAGAGATCCTACAGTATGTGGTTGAAGCTCAATGGGTTGGACGAGGCTCTCCAATCATTTTCACAGAAGGAGTGGAGCACACCACAGAGGAAAACACTGCTTGGGGAAAAAAAAGAACAATCTGCACAGCAGCAGACAGTAAGATGCGGCTGCATAGGTGGGTTCACAACTCGCGTACATTCTGTTTCACACACATAGTAGGGACACTCGCAGTCAGTCACAGTTGTGAGAAAAGGTCAGTTTAATGACATCATAAAATAAATGGTGCGCAATATTAATGTTTTTTCATTTGAAGGTCCAAGGTAACTTATATTAAATAGTTATCAACAGCAATTTACAACAGTTTGAGAATGTTTTACACCCCAGCAGACAGCAAACTTAAACATCAACGTACTGTATGTCAAAGCAGCCACAGCAACTACACTGTCAACATCACGGAACAAATGAGGGAGAGACAGCGCCTGGACGACAGACAGATGTGACCCATGACCAGTTCATTGTGGTTTATAATAATACAGCGCAGCTAGGATACAGAAGTTTCATAGAGGAGACGAGTGTATAGACTCTAGTCTGCAGTGTAGTTCATATACTTCACTGATCATGTCAAAACATGAGCTCTCTCTCTGCTGCAAGTCTGCATCACACTTTTTAAAAATGACGCGCCATTCATCCGCCATTTAAATAGTTGCAGACGCACCTGGCTTTTAAAGGGAATAGGAGATGACACTACGATTGGTTTGATACATGTTGCTCCCAAAAAACACCTACTTTTATATATATATATATATATATATATAGCCTAAATACAATACCTTTGTGCATTAGGCCTTACTTTGCATGCAAATTATGTGCCATTTAAATATAAAAAGTGGAGTTGGACACTCGCAAAATACACTTGCACCATGCACTTTAGACCATGCAACAGATTGTATAAAAAGGGCCCACAGACTCTCTCTGGACGTTTATGCATGCCATGATACTTTCCCATGTGCCTTATTGCATTACATGTTGGGGGCAGGCTAGTGAAACAGCCATAAGGGCTCTTGAGTTGTTATACAAACAAACTCTAAAAACTCTGGACAAAAAGCCATTGCATTTTCATCACTGTGGGGTACAGAAAAATTAGATTGTTACTGAGCTTTGAGAATTTTAGATTAAGTAAAATCCCCTTTTCAGTCCCTTTTCCTCAACAAAATAAATATCTTAATAGAGAAATTAAGTGCTAATTTGTTCGTGATTCAAATGAATTAAATCAAACATTTATTGAGCATTTGTTATATTGAGGAAAATTATATTCACAATGTGACACTGTGTAACTCTCTCAGTAAATTCTATTAAATCCTCAAGAATATCCTCTATATGAAAGTGTAACATACCATTTCATGCCTCACTGCATTTGGGCAATCGGTCTTTTCTGTAAAAGCCACAAATCAGTGGAATACCCTGCCTGATGATGTAAAGGGCTGCAGCTCTATCAACACCTTCAAAACAAAAAAGGTCTGTTAAAAGCTGCTCAGCTCTGTATTCACTGACCTTGAAATCTATCTTATGGCCTTCATGACATGCTTTTATTTCACAAGCATATGTTGGTACTGTGGTTAGCACTGTTGCCTCACAGCAAGAAGGTCGTGGGTTCAAAACCCAGTTGCCCCGGCCTTTCTGTGTGGAGTTTGCATCTTCTGCGTGGGTTCTCTCCACCATCCAATATGTGACCCTAAATTGTCCTTAGGTGTGAGTGTGACGGGTTGTTTTGACTGGCGACCTGTCCAGGATGTACCCCGTCTTTCGCCTGATGTCAGCTGGGATAGGCTCCAGCCCCCTGCGACCCTGTACGCAGGATAAGCAGTTGACGATGGATGGATGGACGGACATTGTGTAGCTGTGAGTTCCGTTTGGTATAACTTTGTATAATGTTATTGTGCCGTCTCTTTGATTTGACATGTAAAGGGAATGCTGGTGTGAATTAGCTTAAAGCTATAATCTGTTACGCTGCAATAAAAGGTGAAATTTATGTTTTAAACTGTACATGTTCCTGTACCTGTAGTAGTTCCCGCTACAGTAGGTGTCTCCAGGACCACATTTTGCCAAAAACAAAATCAGCCACATACTGGTAACAAACAAAACAAAACATGACTGCTTATTTTATATTTTCTCAAGGCCACACTGAATAAAAAACAGCTCATCTCAACAACGAAGCATGGAGGGAGTAGCAGATAGTTCTGCCTCAGGGTAGGAAGACTCACAAAACACTGAAAAAAATCAATCAACTCAATACTATACACTCTACAGAAGAATATAACTTCGCCTGTTTTGGGGTCATACACATTCATTCATGACCCTGAGCAAAGTCATGAAACAAAAAGAGCTTAAATATTGATAATTTTGAGTGTTTAATGGCTAAATCCTGACCTTAAATCGATTGAAGTACAGTGAGTAAAGCTATTCATACACACAATTCCATAATCTTAAATATTGATGGAGGAATGGTCACTTTACCAGCGATTCCCCTAGGATGTTTTTCAGGGGGGCGGCAGACCCTCGAAACTAAGTGTTGTAACGCCACCAAGTATTCGTAACACGAATATGTGGTATGCTACATTCACATATTGGATAACCAGACTATGGAAAGGGTCCTATGAAATCGGTAAAACCTTTTTTTTTTTTGCCAGATTCTGTTTGATTTTTTCCAAAATTTCATGTTTTCTGTTTAATTTTTTGGAATTCTGTGTTTAACAATTGAAGAACATTTTGTCATTAGAAAGAGTGGAATTTCTCCTAGAAAATATTACAAATTAAATTAATATCAATGAATATGACATCTCATGCAAATATGCACATAGAAATATTCAAATGTATATGCATTTGTGGGGACAATTCATAATAAATGTATTACAACAGTGAGTTATTAAAATACTATAATACTTTTTAATAGGGGACAATTTACAACGAATGTATTGCTGCAGCACATGTATTGTTCATTGTTACCTGTCAAATAGGTTATTACTTGACAGCCTCCATATGCTGCTTTTTTCTTGACAAAACTTATATATGATGTAAGAATGATAGGGGAAACACTGCTTTGCTGTTGTGAAGTTCTATATTGTAAAAGCAAAGTTGTAATGTTTATTGTGTTAGAAACCAATTGCTTGTTTAACCACCCCAAAAAAAAAACTTTAATGATTATATGTGACATGCTAAAAGGTGATAGTAGCACATGTAGAAAAAAGTCATAAAGTCAGTAAAATTACAGTAGTGCCAGTTATACAGCAATATCTATCTTCTATCTATCTCTAAGTTTGCTAATATTAGCTAACAAAAAACAGGTATCTGTGGCTGTCGCAGGCCAGTAATAAGCACGGCAAATCACTGCATTCGGCTACTACTTTGCGTGTGGAAATGTGTTTTTGGGGAGTGGCTTTGGAGGGAGGCCTGATGGGAGGAGCTGGATTTTTGGGGTTGAATACTTTCAAAATCTAGCTGTTGCTTGCTAGTTCTCCAACGCTGCCTACCCAAGCTTTAAAAACTTTGTCTCACTTTAAATAATGTCAAAATCACCTCTGTAATGTCTTTAATAACAAGACATTTTATCTAAGTAGTTGTTTAAACAAACTAAAGTATTGTCCTGGATATTTTGTCGGTTGTCATTTCTGCTTTAGCAAGTAACTGAATAGAAATGAGAATCAATACAAAGTTAACTTTCAGTTTTCATTAATATTATTATCATCATGTTAGTATTGTATACTCTGATTATACAACATTTATTGAAACATTCGTAACATAAAACAAAATTACCATCTCTTCAGTAAAATCATATATAGAGAATCTCCAAATGTTTCTGTCTAATTGTTCAGCCGGTGTTAGTAATTTGATCTATTTTATTGATTGTCATTTTTTGTTGATAATTTCCCAGTGTTCACAAACCTTTCTCATATCTTATTGTAATGACATTACAAAAAAGCAGACCTAAGAGCAGAATTTTGCCTGAATCCACTCAGTGTAGTCTTTTAGTTGCAATTTCATGTCTAACTATAATAGGGTAGCTCTTATTTGTACATAAACAGTATACATGTTTTGGTAGTTCAGCAAGTAAAGTTGAAAAAGAGAGATGAGTCAGATTTTGACAGCTAATGAAGGAATAGAAATGGTAAACAAATGCACTGTTAAATGATAACGTAGCACTTACTGTAATCCATCAACTAAGGAAAAAGAAGCTAAAAGAAGCTTCAGTAGTTCTGCATTTATGAGTAAATAGGTGGAAAGGCTCCCAGTCTTAGAATATATAGAAGGATTTGTCTGAATGTAGGAGGGCTTTGTGGAAGAGCCCACTAGATGATATAGACTAAGAGAGACGCAGAGACAGACAAAGAAATATTGACGGAGTTAGACTGGAGTGTACGTCTGGGGAATGGAGAATGTGGGTAGGCGTAGGAACGAGGAGGGGGGGATTGTTTGTTTGTTGAATATCACGCCCTGTCAGAAGCTGTAATATCTCTTCCATTTCATTAGTCGCTACATGAATAGACTCGACATCAATCAGCTCCCGCTCCGCTGATTGAAAGAGAAGTGCCTCAGCATCAGAGAACATCATGGAGCATCATGTAACGAGCTTGCAGTTTGTAGGCACTGGTTGGACAATGTTAACCCGGAAAGCAGTAAAATAAATCACAGCCCGGCTTATATCCACAATTTTTAACAGATATGTGACTAGCATTGTTTGTAATGAATGGCAGAGTGTGGGCATTTCCCAAAACAATACAATGTTGTATTTAGATGAATGCATTTCCCCACTTTCCGACATGGAAATGAATGCGCCATACAGCACAAACTTGTCAGTTCAGGTTCTCAACTGTATAACCGTGCACTGATAACATAACTCGACATGTTGTTCACTGTGATAGATTATGTATCACAAACAAGTTTCATACCATGCTAATATGAATGGAAGCCAATCGCTGTAGGGAGGATAATTTAAAAAAAAAATAAATCTTAAAATATGCTCACAGTGCATCCAAACTGTTGGGACTAGAGTACAAAAAAGCCGTGAGAGAGCATAGTTTCATTCACCTTAAATATTTACAGTGGAGGTGCACCGGGCCAATAGAAGGCATGACTCTCCATATCGGTGAGGAAGCAAACAGTACTATTTTTTGCAGCTGCGGATATTTACCAGAGTTGACAGTGCCGTCTTTGTTGATGGAGGCCAAGACACAGGGAAGTGGATCGCTAGCTTTCTGTTGAACCTTGTCACTGGTCAGCAGTTTGAGCTGCTGCGATGTGACTGGTGGAAAGCGATAGAACTGGAAGGTGAAGTAGATGTTGTCAGGCCAATCCGGGCCGACACCCGCTGTTGGTATCCTGTCAAAAGACAGAGGTCGATGATTATTCCAAACACAACGAATGCTCATAGTGCAATATTTCGAAGTAATATGGCAATGATGCATGTAAATAAAGTTATTGATTTACTACCCTGAATATAATCAATTAAACACCAACTGTGATATTTTTTATTACGCCATCTATGTGGGGAGCAGAGTGGTAAGCATCTTTGAAAATTTATTTTAAAATGTCATTAAAAATCACATTTTAGCCAATGATTTACCTCAGACAATTACAGGAAAGAAAGTAAAATATTTATATCTTGCACGTCCTACCAGAGCCGGTAATTCAGCTTTTACGGCTACTTAAAAGTGAAAACCCAATAACCAAAATGAGGATTAGAATTTAAGGGGGTAAATAACACCTTAAAAGTGGCTATAAATTGGATTACTGATGGAGTAGCCAGAAATTCAGCGCTACACCTTTGATTCAAAATAAGTGGGAAGCTTGACTCTTTCTTAAAAACTAAAGGCAGCATGAAAACTCGTTATTATATTTGTGGAAGACAGGAAATCTTGTCTGCTTATGTCAAAAAAAGTGTACAAATATGGGTGTATTCTCTTAAAACAAAAGCAATAATTGCATGTCTTTTTTGTTTACTAGGACTCTTATGGGGGGAAAAAGTCTTTGTGACTAAGAGAGCCTCCTGGTGTTGTGTATTCCTTTTCACACAAACACCACCCTCTGAGTGTGATTTCACACACACGTATACAGAGCTAAACACATACTTCAAACTGCTGATGGCCCACAAAAAGTCCCGGTGAGCCTGCAAGCACTTGATTTAGCACAGAACAAATTAAAAAATGAGTGAGTTTCAGGATGAGCTTTTTTCTTTTTTTTTTGTTCGTTTCCGTCTGATGAACAGATTAGCAATCAGTCATTGGGCATTCAATAATGAGGAAAAAAGGAAATGCATTGGAAAACAAGCAGGGAGTGCCGGGAGGCCCCCCCCCACGACCACGGACAGGCCGTCAGAGCCGGAGATTTCAAAGTGTGCATCTAATAAGAGCAGTGTGCGACCTCCAAGTCAATCACCCGCTCTGATATTCCACTGTTAACGATGTTGCTGTGCTCCATCTTCAAGAGGAGCTGGCATTAATATTCATTCTGTAAACAGACAATATTGATAATTATGGTGCCAGGGTGACAGGTAGAAATTAAGCTGCCTATACATGTTTTTCAGATTGCACTTCAGATTGTCCTTGAAAAAAAGAAAGAAGAATCAAAGAGGCTTCCATAGATTCACAACACTCAAATTAAAGTAAAAATCCATGCTTTCTGATATTAATATATCTACTATGACTCACTGTCTTCAACTGATAATATCATAGAGTTTCAACTCACCCAGAGGCTTTAAATCTTTGTTGTAATTTTACAACATAACTAGGCACTAATACCAAACTTCCTTCCAACACGCCAGCAGAAAGGAAGTGATTTAATTGCCAGCCTCTATGAAATCAACAGGATAGTGATGCTGGGGGTAGGAAACATGTCCAACAAATCTCTCTGCTTAATCTATTTGGGGGGAAAATGGATGTCTTGTTTATGATGTGTGCATGCACAGCTCCATTAGTATGGCAGATCAAAGTGGAAGTCAGTCTGTGAACTGTGATAGAAGTTTACATCAGACTGTTTAAGTAATGATTTTACAGTTTGCACCACAAGGTTTCTCTAAATAAGTTTGAACCAGAATTATCCTGTAAGAGGATTAAACTGATAAAGATGTCACATTACTGGTCACCCGTTCAACTAACTAGGTCAGTTCAGTTTAATCTGGCAGCAAAGCTAATTTGATTAAATTAATAGATTTACATATATTTGATTTTAGAGGCTGCAACATTCACTGCCATCAAATGAAAAAGAAAAACCTGACATTTTCTAAGCTAAAAATCCATAAATTATTTAACAATAAAACTTAAAAATAATCAGATAGCATCAGCCCCAATCAAGTACCACATATTTCCTCCTCTCTGCTGCGCTTAAGGATGGCTGGTAGTCAAATTTCACTTGTGTCATCCCATACCATCATGTGATTTAATGACCTCTGAAGCATACTGAGGTGAATGTGCATGAAGTTACCACACAGGAAAAGACTATTTTGGTCTACATATATTAATCCTAATTAAAAACAAAGAAGGTCTGCTTATTCACATTATTCATTGAGAACAGCGTTATCCATCTCATGTCTTTTAAAAGTAAGAAATTACACAGCATTGGGATTGGTACACAGGTAGCATGACGGTGAGTCCATGATGAATAAGACAGATATGAGTTGGGCTGTTGACAATGCTGATGACAAGATAGAAGGACGCAAAGAGTGTTGTGTTTTGTACTCATCCTTCAACAGCCCCCCTTCACTGTCAACCCCTGACAGAGGGGATGCTGGCTCCGGGGTTTTTGTGATTAGCTGCTGACAGAGGTGCTATTCAGCCCGTGCTGACGGGAAATGTGTTTATGTGTTTTTGCTGCAATTGTGAGCGTATGTCTCCAAGCTGTGTACGGGTATGTACTTGACGTGTGTGTAGAGGATGACTGGCAGGACTTTCTGCCTGCATGGTTTAAGTGCATTGGAGTTTTGGCTGCAATTCAATACAAAAAAAGACAAACCTCAAGCGGGGCATTGTCCTTGGCCTTCAACCAAATTGCATAAAGGATGTATCTATTCTTGTAGACAGTTAAATGGTCACTGGCTCAGTGTACAGTAAGATGTGAGTAAAGTGCTGTCAAATCAATGACTGCAACGCCAACAATTCTGAAATTTCTGGAAACACTAATTTTTATATTTACAGTAATATGGAAGGAGAATATAATCACACGTAATCTATTATAACATACAAACTTATACTGATCTTACTACTAATCTGACATTGTGTAGTACATGAGCTGCTGCTATCAGTCAATAGCAATGCAGCAACCTGTAACTCAGCACTGCTGGCCTCACCTGGTAAACGCCAGAAACTGGAACACCAGCAGGTTACTCTGTAGAAGGTCAGTCTCTTCACGCTGGGGGTCAAAGGGCACAGGCTCTGTGGGGTCCAGGACTTCTGCCACCTGCCCATTGCAGTCCACGATGTCTGGGAAGCCAGCAGAATAGAGGTGGGCCAATGAGCTCCTGGAGCTGACTGAGCAGGACCTAGAGGGGAAGGGTTAAATTAGAGAATTATGAGGACATCAATCATTTGCCAAGCTGAAAAGATTTCAGTGAATGCTGTTCCTGATGTTTCACGAGCAGCAGGAGGTAATGTGCTAAAGTCCATGATGCATTGGTCTTACTTGGGTGATTTGTGGTTGTAAATGAGGCAGAAACAACGTTTGGCTCTGAGTGGAAAACGCTGCGGTTTTATCAGTTTATCTTGGATTAGTTCCCCTTCAGACTGAAGCTTGTTTATCTTTTGGGAGATAACTTTGCTCACTTCATCGTGTTAAACTGAACCTGAATTTCAATATTAAGCAAACAAAGCAAAAATGCACTGGAACAATGATTACACAGCATGAGGATGTCAGCAATATCCGTCAAGTGGCGACACCATGAGAACGCTTACAGGGGGGGGAGAACAGGCGCCAAAAGCACTCCCTCAGGATTTTCAGGCATAATTGGCAGTTATCTCTAATCATAGTGGCCACCTGTTTTTCCGCTACTATGGTAACATTCATAACTTATACTTTCAGTGCTGACACCAAACGCTCTGGGTATGATAAACACACTGCACAGATGGCTGGCTAAGGTGCAAGCACAGGAAAATGAACGATAATATTTGGACTTATCATAACATTAATGTTGCCTATGTCGAGTTGGTAAACAGTTGAGCCAACACCGTAATATGTGTGTGAAAGGATGAGGCCTTGATCAAACTAATTAAGGCAACAACAGTGAAGAAGATAGTTGATTGGGTTTTCCTCAGCGGCTGTGTCAATTTCATGCTTTCCCTCTCTTCCCCATCCCTCAAAGCTTTATCTTAATTTAGCCCTTGTGGATTAATATTCAAGCCATCATTTTTATTTCAAAAGGGCCTCAATCAGATATGCACAGCAACTTCAATTAAACTTCTTAAGACTTCATTGTTCTTCTCAAAGAAGTGGGTCATTCCACAGCGAAAACAGACAAAAAGATGTTTTGGCTCCGAGTGAAGAGGCAGAGATGTTTCAGCCCACTGAACTGAACAGCGTCGTGTCTGGATCCAAACTCTGGAATTGGGAAACTGTTTCGATGCCAGCTTCTTATTTACAGACTCTCTGTACTAATGGTAAGTCTTGTTCCTGAGCTCCTGTGCCCATTATTTGCAAGGTGTACTTTATCATCTGGTATCCCACCTCTGCATTACCGCTGCCATTATAATATCCTCTCCAAACTCTCTCACTATTATTAGCAGCAAAGTAAACAGTGAGCTTATTTCATTGCATTCTGTAACGCTAAAATCAACATAAAAACCTCTCTCTTACAGCTGGATTTAATAAGACATTTTCACACCAAGAACAATGCTGAGAGGGATGTAAAGGCAAACAGTCTACTTACTGACAACACTGCTATACTATCCAGTGAACACATGCCACCAATTAGTGAGCCAATCAATATCCCTCTGTAGATACAAAGACAGTGAACTAATGAATGACCGTATTAGTGTTCACACTGGGATTCTGGTCCAGATAAAACAGTAGCATGTTAAAAAGATGCTTAAAGTGGAGAGGTTAGCCACACCAGAAACTGTAGTGAAAATACACACAGAAAATACAACTAGGAGAAAAGTAAATAATGTGTAAGAAACTCGAGCTCCATATGTATTAATCTAGGAGAGCCAGGTGGCCAAATCGGACTAGTTTCATATATCTGGAATACGCTAGAACAATGAATCTACAAACAATCCTTTTTACAATGAATGAACAAACAAATAAAAAAAAAAACAAACTCATCACTTCTTAATTTGGC
Organism: Micropterus dolomieu; assembly: GCF_021292245.1. Taxonomy (NCBI): domain Eukaryota; kingdom Metazoa; phylum Chordata; class Actinopteri; order Centrarchiformes; family Centrarchidae; genus Micropterus; species Micropterus dolomieu. Next base: position 27,255,227 of record NC_060157.1, on the reverse strand, counting down.
CATTTGACTTTCAACTTCAAAGTCTTTCATGCAACTATAATTGAATGTTTAAAACTCCTAACTCTCAGCATGACATTTTCTGGTCTCAGACACCTCAAGATGCTTGGATTTTCAAACGGCGTTTTAACTTGATCATATTTTGTACATTGCAGCTTCCACCAAATCTGTCATGGAGTTTATTTTACAGAGAAAGAACCTTTTGACTTTCTAAAATAGATGATTGTTCACGGCTGAAGCAGACAACAGACACTCACCTTGGCACATTCATGCCCAGGGTGATGACAGGGGCATGGACAGGAGTGAAGGGCAGCTCCTGAAGTTGATCTCCTTCCTCCTGAGCTGAAGGTGACGCATCCCCTCCCCGCTGAAGGTCCACTTCCAGATGGGCGATGTTGCTGACACCTGTGTAGGCCTAGACATAAGTGAAATAATACTGTTACAGGAATAGATCAGCCAGTACCTGATAAATAAAGAGATAATTTGAAAACTGCTAAAAGAATACTATTTTAAACAATGCTTAGTTTGGAAGGTTTGTAGTAGGGCTGGACAATAACGGCTATTTCGTTTTTCTAATCCTATTATTAGGATAGGCTCAGCTTCCAGACTGGAGTCTGAAACACAGGGAGATGTTGCCAGCACTAACCGCCTTCACTTTCCAGCAGTTGGGGAAACAGACTTTTAATAACGGACACACTGTGAGCTACACTGCGCATTGATCAATATTAATGATCAAGTGAAATTTTAGTAGTGACGGCCATTCATTCACCAGCGACAATCTGTTATCTGCACTTCCCAGATAGCCCAGTCCATCAACATACAAACCAAAATTTAACGACCCATATTTTCCTCTCAGTGGCCTACTCAATATTGTACTATCATCATAGAAATTATCTTGAAATGAGTCAGTGTTTAAAGTGGCAGGAAGCAACTTTTCAGGATTATAATTTACTTGGAACTAACAACCTTAAACTGTCATGTTTGGCAGCCAAAGATAAGCAGGTTGACATGTTAATCTTGGAAACTGGACATATGAGACAGAAGGTGTGACTTTGTATTAGCAATCACTCCCTAAAACCTGCCTTGCAATAATAAAATCATTACTTACTTAGTTTGAATTTTGAGATTTCCTCCTGGATGTAACTCTCTGTATGTGTCTTTTGTGTTTTAGTACAACTGTGATACTACACTGGATTTTATCTGGTTTTGTGTCCCTTGTTTTCTGCAGAGACCTCTATGACACACCTGTTTGTTCAAAATGATCTATAAGTAAACTTGATATAAACACAATACATCTGCAAGAAAGTGGAGTGATTTGCCGCTGCTATTTCTCAAGCAATCGAAGGAGAAGAATATCTGGGATAGACTGTAAAGAAATGACTCAGCTCTGACAGTATAACTTTAGAAACAAAGAATTTAAGATATGCAAGTCTCTACACTGGATTACTTAATTCTACTTAACACCCATTTCAGCCTTTTAAATACACCTCTGGCTCCTACAAAAATGCAAATTACAGTGTTAAACTGCTCATTTGATTCTGTATTGTTGGTTAGCAAATAATGAAAAGATACCAACAGTATTTTAGTCCATCTCTCAGTACTTTTTTATTCCCTTACCATGTCTTTGGCCCAAGCATATTAGCTCCTAGTAAAGAATCAAATCTTTAAGTAGGATCACCCGGTCATACCCGGTTTAATTTATAAAAAAGCTTCAGTTATTTCCAAAAATAGCAGGACGCTGTAGTTTTTAGTAAATGTTACTCAACAGGAGATTAACAGGAGTAAATAAGTAAAAATGTTGGGCACTATTTTCAGCTGTGGATTAATACACGTTGCATGCACTAGTGAGTATTCATGGCAGTAGGTATGTGGGATTGACTCAAAATAAACTACAGTACCTATGTGTCATTCATTAATGTGTTTTAGTAGTTTAATAGTACATGTTCTTGAGATCATAGTTAGTGATGGTGTTGTACTGGACTGCATTATAGTGAAATGTGTTTCAACAATGATGGAAAGTAGCTAAGTACATTTACCCAAGTGCTGTACTTAAAGCGCCCGTTCAGTGTATTTTGACATTTCTACGATTATTCATATTTTTCTGAGTCATTTCCTTATAATGTTGATCACCAAATATTTTTTGCCAAATGGCTTAAAGTTGCAAAAATTGCTTAAGTTAAAACGGGGTTGTGACATATGACTAGTAATTCCATAAGTCATACGTCATTCTCCAAGCTTGCACAGGCGCACTGTCATGCCTCCTTAGAAAACTGTCACGCCGTCACGCCTCGTTAAGTCAAAGCATCAAACCGATAAACATCGTTGTGAGCTAGCTAATCAGCTCTGTGTCTGATTGTTGGTTTGTCTTTCTAGTTTAGTGAGCTAAGTTAACTAAGTTGTAGTTAGCCAGGTGTAGTTAGCTAGCATAGTTATTGCAAAAAGTTAGCTAACAGAGGGTCCTCATTTTATTTTTTAGTTTCCTCCTCTTGGTTTAGTGTGCTGGTATATATTATATACAGTCTGCAACATGCATTTTACTGACGGCCGTTTCATCAGAAGTCTTTACATACAGTTCAACAGAGTAATAGACCAGTCAGTTTTTGGTTGTCATGGTGATGTATTACGTTCGACTATAACCACACCCCCATTCTCTGTTAAAGAAGAAGAAGGTTAACCAAAAACGGCAGTTAAAACTGGGTGGAGGGGGCTTTAAGTACAATTTTGAGGTACTTGTACTTTACTTTCTATTTTACTACTTGGAGGCAAATATACTTTTTACTCATTTACTACTTTTATTACTGGTTTTACTGGCATTAACTTTACAAATTCAAATTAATAATGCAAAATATAATGCATAAAATTTGATGCATTAATTAAAATATAATATTCAACCAAGAAGTATATGAAGAAATAAATACAGAATGTATATAAACAAGTTAAAATAAGCCCTAGCTTTACCAGCTTTAGCATTAAAGTGAAGTAAACATTAATCAAAATATAATTAAAATAAATATAATACAATTTTATTTCAAAATGGGTCATTTTTCAAAATGTTGGCATTAATACCTATTTTTATTTTGTTATTTCTTTACTGTGGTATTGCTACTTTTTACTTAAGATCTGCTTACTAGTTTTTTTATTTTCTTACGATCACGGTCATGGGCAAAACATCTGAAACACTTAGATAATGCCGTTTAGTTCAACACCACTGCAAACTACAACCTCAATAATAAACATATATTTACATGAATAACTCTTAGACAGTGTGAAACTGAACATTATTTTTGTAAACTTCTTTTTTTTGTTGCGTGAAGATGATGTATTTTTATGGAATGTAAGTGCCCCGCACAACCGTGGTAACTTTTAATTCAACCAAAGTGCCATAGACAGTCAATTTATCATTTTAACTTAGGTAAAAGCAAATATCACTGAATAAACAACACCATCCAAGTGATGATTTGATTGCCAAAAATGTATTGTTTACGTTAAGACGTTGAGGTAGTCTTGCATCTCATCAGTTACTGACATTCTTCTATGTCCTTTCTTGTTATCCATTTTTGCTTCTTTCTACTTCACAATATCAGCTATTTAGGAAAATAAAACTGTTAATGCCTGTGGATCAACTCAACATTTCAACATTTTTTGTGGCAAACATTAATCCCCTTTTCATTGTCATTGACACACACACAGCTGGAGGGGTATTATCACAGATAATTAGCTAAGAAGTGCTAATGGTGTCATTTTCCAGTCGAGTGTTTTATACTCTTTGATACATGCGCATAGTTCAGTTGGCCTATCAGAGGAAATACATGGCTGTGCATCAAACATATAACCTAATAACCTCAACCAAAGTCACACTGCAATGTACCCATCCATGTTCCTCCACTAATCAAACAGCCTATTATATAATAACCTTAGAGCGTCCCAAGGCATGGTGTAATAGCTTTATACTTTATCTGCCATTGCACCTACATTGTGTGGTGACATACAAACTGCTTTTTATAGGCAGGTAGGGCTGTGCAATATGACGATATCTATTTTTTGACGACAGAAAAACGTCTCGTTTACAATTATGCTCTATCGTTTATTTCATTGTGTTGCAAATCTCACACTTTACAGTAATATTTCGTTGCGGGAACTGCTGTGTTGGTGTGTCATTGTTCACTCTATCATGGTATTTGTCATGGTGTTGGATTTCTCCAGAATAGCTTACCCCAACTTTATAATGGAGAGAAATATTTTGAGTCACAGTTCAGTTCAAATCAATTGCTTTATTGGCATGATTGTATAACAGCAATACTGCCAAAGCTATAAATAAATTACATAAGAACAATTAATTTCATACATTTCATTAAATAAGTTGGAAAAAACGGTTTTAACATTGACAGTGTTGTTCAGTTTCATAACAGAGCATTGTACAGTATCAGCTAAGTATGAAACGAGCAGCCACAATAAAGCAATTGAATTTAAGAGAACATTTTTACAGTGTCAGGCTGCGACTCTTTAAGCGATTTTATGTAACTAATTAAAGAGATAAATACCAAATTTGTTCGTTTACAGGTGAAAACTTGAATTCATAGGCAATAAAACACATCCATCCTTAAAGTTTCAGTGTGTAATATTGACAGAAATGCAAAATAAGATCCATAACCATGTTTTCTGCGGTGTATAAAGACCTTACATATTAAACCGTTAAGTTTTTATTACCTTAGAATGAGCCATTTGTATCTGCTTAACCGCGTTGCCCCCCTTCCATGGACATCGCCACGTTGTGTCGTCATTTTTCTACAGTAGCTGAAAACGGAGAAACAGCGCTACAGAGTGTGTTTCATCACTACGTTCTTCTTGTTCTACTTCTGGTAGAATTCAGGCAGTGCAGACACTCATCACTATGTTGAATACGTACGTTAGAAGAAGAAGTAGTAATAATATACTGCAGGGGTCGGAAAATAAGTTTTGCATCAGAACAATTTTTTCAACCAATAGATCGTGGGTGAGAATTTAAAAGACAATATCGACCTACATCAACATGGTGTTTGGTTAGGTCAGTTGGTAAGGTGTAGGACTCACACCCCGAGGGTTGTGAGTGTGAGCCCGACTTCTTTTTTCTCTCTTCAACAAATGGATATTATAGCAATTGTTTCTCACATTACAGCATGTGCTGCAGTGTGTTTCAGTGTTTGATCCGTATCCATCAACCTACAGACGCTTTTTCATTCCCCCAGTATTTCCAGGCAGAGGACATTTAGGGGAATGACGTTTTCTAACGCCACTTTCCGAGGTGCGTCAAGCAGGCAACAGACTCTTTTAATGTCGTTCAGAATTTTTCAAAGTAAAAGCTCAGTTCAACTCCAACTAAAGCATTACAGTAAACAAGCTTCTAGAACTTGTATTTTGCAGGTAAAACCTCTAAAGAGGAAGTGATTATGTGAGTAACAGTTGCTTTCATGACTGAGATCTGTGTCAGCACCGCTATCAAAGTATTTATTCATTTATATTTTTTGCCACTATTAAAGCACCATAATGTGACCACGGGTCAGATATTATTGCAGGCGGGAGGTTTTGGCGAGGATCCTTAATCACGGAGAGAATGAATGTGTTTCAGTGTGTCAAAGAAACCTAATTTCTTGAAAGGCCACTCTCTGCTGTCTCAGAAGAGACACCTTTTGTGCTGTTTCAGCCATTGCAGCTGACCTACACTCTTAGGTTAGGGGACAGTGGTAGAATGGAATGTTGGTTGCAATTCACAACCCTCACCACTAGATGCAACTAAATCTTACACACTGAACCTTTAATTAAATACACTAAGGAGTTTGGAGCCACAGCATTAATTGGTCTGGTATGTAGCTTTTGGTAAATAAATGTTAGAAAATTTTATTATTACATTTTTAAGTGACATTACTGAGTAAGTTTAGTACAGTTTACATCTGATGACAGATGTGTTGCCAGATAGGAATAGTTAAATTAGGTATCTAAATAGAATGAAGATGAACAATCTCTAGGCATAAACAGCTACGTACACCAATCAGCCGTAACATTATGGCCACCTGCCTTTTGCAGGTGCCCCTTTTTCCGTCAAAACAGTCCGGACCTGTCGAGGCATGACAGCAACAGATCCTTTGTCCTTCCAAGTCCTGTAAGTTGCGAAGTGGGGCCTCCATGGATCGGATATGTTTGTCCAGCACATCCCATGGATGCTTGAATGGATTGAGATCTGGGGAATCTGGAGGCCAAGTAAACACCTTGAACTTTTTGTGTTCCTCAAATCATCTCTGAACCATTTTTGCTTTGTGGCAGGGCACATTATCCTGCAGAAAGGCCACAGTCATAAGGGGAATACTGTCACCATGAAAGGGTGTAAATGGGTGGGATGTAGGGCGGGACAATAAAACAATACCAATAATTATCGCAATATTAATTTTTTTCAATAATAATATAACAAATGTTCAATAAATATTCAATAAATGTTTGATTTTATTCACTTGAATCATACACGAATTAGGACTTCATTTTTTATTAAGATGGTTATTTTGTTGAGGAAAAAGGACTGAAAAAAGCTTTTACTTAATTTTACTCATGCATATGTGTTGAAAAAGTAATTGTTTTGAATGTTCTACCTCAGATTTGTGAAGTGTTCAACTGTTTGGCATCAAATGTTTGACATGTTCTGACCATAAAGACGAGTTTAAACCACAATTAACCGACAGGTTTCTTCAACTTTCCATCAGTAGCAGAAATCAGCCTTTAAACTCAAAAGAAATAAAGATTTGATAATTATCGTGATAATTATCGATATAGAAATATATGAAACTTTTTATCGTGATAACATTTTTGGCCATATCGTCCAGCCCCAGTGGGATGTGTCAAATATATCCACATGAATGGCAGAACAAAGCAGAACATTGCCCAAAGCATCACACTGCCTCCCCCAGCTTGCCTTCTCCCCATAGTTCATTCTGGTGCAATGTGTTCCTCGGGTAGGCGACGCGCATGCAACCGCACCCGGCCATTCATGTTCATCAGACCAGGCCACCTTCTTCCATTACTCCGTGGTCCAATTTCTGACGCTCACATGCCCATTACGCTTTCAGCAGTGGACAGGGGTCAGCATAGGCACCCTGACTGTTCTGTGTTTTCTGACACCTTTCTATCAGAACCAGCATTCACTTTTTCAGCTATATGACCTACAGTAGCTTGTCTGTTGGATCGAGCCACACGGGCCAGCCTCCGCTCCCCACGTGCATCCCGTCTCTGCTTCACAGTTTTAATAGGTACTGACCACAGCAGACCGGGAACAACCCACAAGAGCTGCAGTTTTGGAGATGCTTACCAGTCATCTAGTCATCACAATTTGGCCCTTGTCAAAATTGCTCAAATTCTTATGAATTTTTCCTGCTCTCTAACACATCAACTTTGAGGACAAATTGTTCACTTCCTGTCTAATATATCCCACCCACTGACAGGTGCCATGGTATAAAGATAATCAGTGTATATGTATATTTCACGCTATGGATTATTCCCACTAAATTAAAAAATCCCAAACCTGTTTCATTTCACTCGTACCTGTGTCATATTTTATGGTTCTCCAATGTAGTGATAATATATACGAAATAGACAAGTTTATGACAGTTCCAAAGCCTAGTCAGTCTTTCAAAACCACATTGAAATATTGAACATCTAATTATATTATTATCTCCACTAAGCCGGATCCACGGTTCCTGCATCATTCCTGCAATATGATTCATAGCTTAAACTATATGGATTTCAACCATGAAATATGGGAGAAACCCATTAAAGCTACTGCAGTCAAGTTAAAATATGAGCAATAAGTACTGAGGCGTATAAGCAGGTAGACTGGCCAGGACAGCTCTGAAACAGCCTCCCATTTACGGTGAAAACGAATGAAAATTAAGAATATACTGCAGTATAGAAAGGTGAATGAACGAATGAGTCAATGATTTACTGTGACACATAGAATGTTCAACATTATCTGTTGTAACTACTGGATTAACTTAAAAGTTACTGTAACTACAACTAGATTCCTACAAAGTCCCTGCAGACCTCTGGACTCCAGAATCCAAAGGGTGCCCAAATGTACAATACATCATGTCTGCAAAGGGACTCAAGCATACTTTCTGCTGACTTTCAGAAAGTCTACTGGCTAATGTGCGCTGGACTGTTATGGTAAAGAGGGAGCTAAGAATGAAGTTAAGCTCTCAATTTGCTAGGCCAGAACAATTCCAATTCCTATATCCTATGTGGCCTGGTAACTAACACTTTGGAATACCACATGATAAGTTGGAAAAAGTAGTGTACATATAGCTGGTGGAACTTGATGGATTACAAGGTCAGGATATGTGCATTTACCATATCCACAGTAAGGACTGATGTCTAAAGTCCTGTCTTGCATGCATTTTATCCTTGTCACATCTGAGCACTTTAGACACCCCACAAATTTGCCAGGTTAAGGGTAGACATTTAGATTTACCCAAATGAGTAATTGACATGTTATATGTTACTATTTCCCAAAGCTATTTGTTACATACACAGTTTAACCTACACTAACATCATTTCAGCAAAACTACTTTGAATGAGATGTGACATAAAGAAGGTCAACAGAGATGTACTGCTAAGACAGAAATGAGCAGAAACATTCCACAAATCCTGAACTGCTCAAACACTACCAAAATGTTGTTGTAGTGTTGATTTTTCTACATAGCAGATATAATTTAAGAATGTGCAAACTGATTTTGATAAGCAGAGAAAGCTTCAGGGTTAATCCCAGGATTATGATTCCTTCTCCATTCTGTGAGATTTTACCACTCTTTCTACCGTGCAGCGTGCTGATTCCTAAATATATGCATCTGTGGGTGAACATGGTCTAACTAATCAAAGACAAGGCAGCTTTCTTTGCCTGCAGATTCTCAGCAGCAAACACATGTGGGGGTAATAGGTAACCTGGCGTCATTTCAGGAAATTATTCATTAGAGTTATTAAAATCAGCACAGTATGGCTGACATCCTCGTTTCTGCGATCCCCTGGCTGAAATTTATTCAGATTGTTAGACGGTAGAGCTATTTGGATGTTTTCTCAGATATTATTTCCATTATCTACTACTACTACTGCTACTACTATTTCCATACTACTTCAATGGGATCTATGTGGTTTCAATCAGACAGAGCTGGAAACAGCATTTTTGCTAAGTTGAGTGGTATGGTGTGTTTTGGTGGTGTGGTGGTTCATAGAAAAGTCTAATAAATTATTTTTGCCACTAAATACTACTGCTGTGAGGCCATGAATTACATTTCAAAATGGTAGTTGATTCAGAAATGAGGCAGCTAAATGCGAAGGAAAAAAATAAAAGGGTAAATCATTATTAAACGTGGTCCTGGGCAAGGCTGATTAAAAATATTTTCACCAGGGGGCAAAACACAAGGTTGCGCAGGATACTGGATACCTTAAGAAAATTGGAAGTAGCCTTTGTAGAAAGATTTGAAAAGCCTACTCAAAGAATAATGTTTCTTTTGATTATAAAGATGAAAAGGAGTAGCTACAGCGCTTCCAGTAGCTCCAAAGAGAAACACTGTGTAGTGCTGTAGTTTAGTTTAGAGGTTGTGTGTGTGCGCATGTGTCTCTATGGGTATGGGGCTGGGAGCAGAGTGCTGTAAAGGTGAGTGTCTTTGAACTGTACTGAGTGACTGTCTGCATATCCTTGGGGATGTATAAAGGCTTACCATGTTGTGTATTTTAGTGTTGCTGTGTTTGAATGTGCACCTTGTTTGTAAATGCATCTATGACTCCCTTTTGCTTAATGCTTATTTATTTTCCTCAGAACGTGCGTGTGTGTGTGTGAGAGCGTACGGAGGTGGAAATCTTACGACATGTGACAGCTGGTGGGCCGATGCCAACGGGGAAGGATGGAGCAGAGAAGGAAACGGCTGTTGCCACGGCAACGCCGAGCTGGAGTGGCTGATGGTTGGGTAGCGTGAAGTAACTGCCAGCTGAGACAGTGAGAGCTGCAAAGAAACAAAGAGCTGCAAATGATTCGCTGTTATCATTATGGTTATGAAGAGCAGGGCTTAGAAATATACTTTACGCAAGAGAGACACACATGTTCCATCCCAGATGACAACAACAGACCATTACACTGCTTTGGCACTCATAAGCCCTTCTCACTCCACCCGCTTCTCCACCTAACATCATTCAACGATGTCAGCCCCCAGCAGGTCGAATTAAAAAACAAAACAAAAGTTTGTGTGCTCCCTTCTTGCTATCCCACTTTGACTGGAAACAAAATAGTTGCTGTTGGTCCTTACAGTTGTCTCAAGGGTTATGCAAGGATGGCAAACAGATATATCAATCACAGGAGCAATGGAAAGTTGTAGCCTCATAACCTTTACAGTTTATTCACACCAGTTTAGCTATAAAAATATAAGTTGAGTTTAGCTGATGTGGTTGCTATGGTAACGCCACGGCATTATTAGCGCATCTAAATTCACTTATGTGAATTGATACTGTTCTTTTCTATTTTTCTATTGGTTAATGTAATAAAATGTGAGTTTTCTGGTTACGTAATTGAATCTCATGTTCTAATTGTTCAATTTAATTTGTTATTTTTTGTTACGCTACCTAGAAGGAGAACTCAGCATATTAACACTTGCCCATTTTCTAGAATGTTAGTAATCTCCAATATTGACAGGATTTACACAGAATGAATTGGTTATTATTAGGGCTGACCCCCGATAGTCGAAAATTTGATGCTTCGATGGGCGGAGCCTGATTCGACTGTCAATCTCACAGTCGAAGCTTTGTAGTGAAACGAGGATCATATGGGGGTGCTCAACGTCTGATTTTACATAGAACTACCAGTTTTCTCCCAATAAGTTAATGTACAGCCTATTACAATATACATTTCAGTGGCAGTGCTGAAGAGACGGAGCCCCAGCTTCACTGGTGTTGTGCCGAGTTGTGCGCACCTCGCAGGACTTTCAGGTAATTTATCACCATTGATGAACCACTACTTGAAATAGACCCCCGAGGAACCGCGACGTGCATGCAGGAGGGAGAGA
>NC_060157.1:27237254-27244141 GCF_021292245.1 Micropterus dolomieu | reverse complement strand
GTGTGTGTGTGTGAGAGCGTACGGAGGTGGAAATCTTACGACATGTGACAGCTGGTGGGCCGATGCCAACGGGGAAGGATGGAGCAGAGAAGGAAACGGCTGTTGCCACGGCAACGCCGAGCTGGAGTGGCTGATGGTCGGGTAGCGTGAAGTAACTGCCAGCTGAGACAGTGAGAGCTGCAAAGAAACAAAGAGCTGCAAATGATTCGCTGTTATCATTATGGTTATGAAGAGCAGGGCTTAGAAATATACTTTACGCAAGAGAGACACACATGTTCCATCCCAGATGACAACAACAGACCATTACACTGCTTTGGCACTCATAAGCCCTTCTCACTCCACCCGCTTCTCCACCTAACATCATTCAACACTGTCAGCCCCCAGCAGGTCGAATTAAAAAAAAAATAAAATAGCGGAGCCTGATTCGACTGTCAATCTCACAGTCGAAGCTTTGTAGTGAAACGAGGATCATATGGGGGTGCTCAACGTCTGATTTTACATAGAACTACCAGTTTTCTCCCAATAAGTTAATGTACAGCCTATTACAATATACATTTCAGTGGCAGTGCTGAAGAGACGGAGCCCCAGCTTCACTGGTGTTGTGCCGAGTTGTCCGCACCTCGCAGGACTTTCAGGTAATTTATCACCATTGATGAACCACTACTTGAAATAGACCCCCGAGGAACCGCGACGTGCATGCAGGAGGGAGAGAGAGAGATCAACAATAAGCCTCAGTTTAGCTTTGGCTTGCAATCGGCTTGCACAAAAGCACACGATTCGACTATCAGTTGACTATAGGCAGGATTCCATACAATTCTGAAGTAAATCCTTAGACTGGGACAGCCCTAGTTATTATACAGAACAGATCACATTTGAATCACAAATTACACCTTTTTTAAACATTTATCAGCCGTAATTTGACTCCACACAACCCACCTTATGTCATTTGGAAAAGGCTTGCTCACACGAATATTCTGGAAATTCTGGAATTACGGATTAATTCAGAAAAATCACTTCTCTGATTAACAGATGATCTACAGAAAATAAGGTTAAGATTGTTCCAGCAAGTGCAATGCTACAGCTACAGATGTACTATCAACACTTACATAGTAACTGCTTTCATTTATCTCAGCTGCAGAGAAACTCAGACTTTTGAGACCGACTTTCAAGAAAAACAAAATCATCAGTTTGAGCTAGTGCCCCAATACCACATATATTTACATTCAAGTGACAAAGCCCTCAAATGGCTGCAGTATTTACGGCAGGAACAAAGTAGGAAGTCAGGTGACGTTATTATAAAGGCAAAAAAAGGCCATGTAAGGAAGAGGACGGGTTGAATGGTTGGATCAGCAACACTTAAACAACAAAACATCAGTCTTAAAGACAGGAAAACACTGTTTGTTTCAATTTCACACAGACATTCAACGTTATTTATTTTTTAGGCCTACATGAAGTGCCAGTATAAGATAGAATGGTTTTTTCTATTTTTTTTTTTTTTACTTTTAATCATGCAAAGCTGCCATACAGGAGTCACAGAACTACATATAGGACTGGAAAAGGAGGTCTCCTTTACGGTGAAACATCTGTGCAGGGAGTGTTTCACTGATGGTAGCTTAACACAGATTGAAAAAACGGCAAAGTAGAATAAATTGGAATGAATTAGTGTACTAAAAAATAGTGCTATTGATTCTTGACAATATTCCAAGGTAAATGTAACTAAAAAAAATAACAATATGAACTATTGAAAGTTATGTTTTACATAAACAGTTTTGTAAATTGTACAGTGATTGTGACAGTGAAACATTTGATCGCATTAAACATCAATCCTATCATCCAACATGGGTTTTGCATGCATTTGAAAGATATATACCAATACCAGAAAAATATCTTATTAATATTGTGACATTCATTTCAATAATATTGTCTAGCCCTTTATATCCATACTGCTGCATGAACCTTTAACTGATTTTAGTTGACAGTATAGGAGACATTTTTCGGAACCATCATGCTTTTCCAGAATGAAAATCTGAGTTAAAGACTGGAAGTAGTGTTTTTGTCCATTCATCAAGCACAGACTTTCATTACTACTGAGTGCTAAGTGAATTGACTTGTCTCAAAAAGAATTCAGAAAGAAGTCAGAATTCTTAGGTGTTCATTTGTCAGGACTGCTTTGCATCATGGCATTCTTCAGCTCCACCACTGTCATATAGCTAGACACTATGTTATGTATTATCACTTAAATGTTATGGCTTCAGAAAGTAAGAGGTGAGATTGTGACCCAACACTGGCTGTGATAGTTTCACCGTTTTCTGCTACCTATCTAGTGTTGATTAGCAGAGGCAGCAAAGTAAGCACAGGAGCTTAGATATCCTTTCCTGGTCACCTCTAGATCCTCGTGGGGGATCCCGAGGCATTCCCAGGCCCAACAGGGTATGCTATACCTCTCGTGAGAGTCTGGCCCGAGGTTTCCTCCTAGATGAATGTCCACAGGGACGTGTCTGGGAGGCATCGGATTAAATGCCATAACCACACCTTTTGGCTCTCTACGCAAAGGAGCAATAGTTCTGCCTGAATTCCTTTAGGATATCTGAGTTTTTTTTTTTTTTTTTTAGGGGTTCAGTGAACGGAAGTGAAACAAATATTACATTAGTTATCAAAAGGAAATCACACAGAATAGCCTATGTGTGTGATTTGGTTGAAGAGACAGTTCAGAGTTACAGTAGTTTTGGGAACTCTACTGTTTTCCCCACTTTCCCCACTCATCACACAGTGAGATACTAATAAATGTCTAGGACAGAACTTTGTATGTATTTGGTTACTCTGAAGGTATGTCAGACTCAATAGTTGAGTATCTACAGGATCAAATAACATAATCATGATCCCTTAAGCATTTAGGTAAACTAAAGAGGGGTGAAGGGGCTCCTTCTTCCAAGCTTTATGTGAGGGGAGGCCCACGGTCTCAGACACTATTATACCCCAAATGGGAATGATAGGTTAACCATTTGAATTATAGACTGCAATGCTTTGGTTAAGTTCTATCTGGATAAAATAGGAAATAGATAGCTCCTAAGATTTGTTGTTTCCCATTGGGAAATGTTCCACCAGCAAAAGCAAAAATTTATTTTGGGAAATAATCTTGGGGAAATTGCATTCATGTTACCCCCCTTCTAACTGTTACACACAAATCGAAGACATAGAACACACTGCTTCCAGTGCAGTAGATGATTTTCTTTACCATGTAAGAGTGGCAGGCTCAGTACAGAGTTATATGAGATCAATCAATAATAGAACATTAGTCTGATTATTCTAACTTCGGGCTATGCAATGTGTGTTGTGTTAAGTAACAGAAAAACAAATCTAAAATAAAAATGTCAATAACATTATCATTGGACTTATTGTGGCCAATACTCCTCGATAATCCGAATGTGCCTTTCAGTTTCGGTTTCATCTAACTGTCTGTTTGTGAGCAATATTAAATCTGTTATGGTCAAAACAAATGGCTCTCTGGAGACAATAAAGATACTGCATTGAAGCTATTGAGCAGGATAGGAGAAGATACTCACTCGCCCATTGATCTGTTGGACACACATACACTTAATTACTGCTATGCTTTTGAAGACATTAGATAAATTTACATTAATTCCCCTGGGGCTTGAAATTGATGAAACATTCCCAGTTCAATCCAAACCTCTTCTTCCATATCAAATAAAAAAAGGAAGTAATCGCGATATGCTACTGTGAAACACGTCATGTAACTCATGAACCACTAAATGTTCTGCGCATAAGGAAACACTGAGTGAAGAATAAACAGAGAGATGACCTGTTTCTAGCTGAGGTAGATATGTTGTAATAATTCATTTTGGTCATTATTAACAATTTTCCAAAATGAATGCATACAGAAGTAAATAAATAAGAATAAATGCATTGAATTAAAAGGAAAACAAAAAAAAGTAAGTAAAGGTGTAAGCTGATGCTTTATCTTATTATATCTACTCTTTTTACATACCATATAGCTTTAAGCTAAGCAAAACAAATTTTTAAACATACCTATTCCCCCAAGTTCATCCTGGCTTTCTCTCAAACAACCTCTGAAGTAATTTTTTTGTGCTTTATACATCCTCTGAACAGTTTTCAGATTTTAAGAACTAGATCACAACATTTTTATGCATGTTAGCTAGTAAATTGTGCTTTGGTTGGTTCATTATAATGCTAATGATAATGGCAAAGGATGAATTGGTCACAGTGCTAAGAACATGTTGAAATTTGCTGTTGCCGTGGATACTAAAGTAAGTAGCTGTGAAAATGGACAAAGGCAACTTCAATCTATACTACTTTATATTTACATGTTAACCCTAACCCTTATTTGATACATACAAAATCCTACTCTAACACCTTAAAGCCAAATTTCCCCCATTAGTTTATCCTTAAGCAGCTTTAAGATTGGGGAAATTATCTTATTGAACACTGTCTGACAGCATCATATATATTCTGTATCAGCTTGTTCCAAATCTCCATTGAAGATAGATGATGTTTACACTGAGTGACATATTTAAACTGAAGACTCCACATTTTTCATGACTGCACCATTCCATCAAATGGAAATATTATAGATGTCTTCTGAGTCGTTTGGTTTCCTCAGAAACCTTAGGATGATCACTAGAATTAAAAATAAAGTTCTGTGGGTCAATTTTTGGCTGCACAGCCTGAGCTTGTAATGACTGATCCTCCGGCAGTTTATAACTGATTGATATGGTCGTGGTTGAAGAGGTTAAGCAGACCCAGAAATTTGTCCTAAAAGTAGCCACTCCTCAAAAGGCAGGATGGGTCATCATGCACAAAAAGAACACAAAACAAACACATAAAATGTTATTTTAAGTACGTTTGCATCTTATTTGAACCTTAACATCTTGTATCTCAGCAATACTACCGTTGCCTCCCAGCAAGAATATCACAGTTTCAGAATCCACTAGGTTTGATTGGGGCCTTCCAGCGTGGCATTTGCATTTTCTCTGCGTTTTTGTTTCCTCTGGGTGGTTTCCTCCCATCCCAAAGTACAGTCGTGGTTTAGCTGATGCACAAAAAACACATTTATAGGATGCTTATGAAAAATGTTTGTTTATGTATTTGTGTTAAAAAGCAAAAATCTATATCAGCCTTGAATAGTTCAGTTTAGGTTTTATTTCTGTGCCACGCCAAACATCTGGCCCATCCCATGTGGGATTACAAGACACAGAATATGTACTGTAGTGTTGTTGAACACAGCTGCTGTTCGCCCTCAGCAACTAACTTTTCTTTTTTTTTAATGTCTAAATAATGACAAGAGACAAAAAGTATTGTTTTAAAAAGGGATGCTACACGTTAAATGTCACTGAAAAAGAGATTTTAAACCAAGTGGTTTGACTCACTTACACATGATTTCAGAGTGGACATCTTCATTTGATACTGGTGGCCCCTCTACAGTTTGCTTGCTTACAAAGTTAGGTGTAGGCGTAAACCTAAAATGAGCTGTTTTGGCTGTTAGCATTGGTCAAAATGTCCTCACAATTCAAAATGTCCTAAAATGAGACCAGTGGGCTGCCATATCACATTTTACTCACACATGCATGTGATCTCACATTGAGTCACCGAGTCCTGCATTCAGAGGGTGCGAAAGACACCACACTCACTCTACATGTGAGGATGTCACACACACACACACACACCCCCCAAGAGATTACGCAAAGCAGGGCAATTAGTAGTGGCATTGCTGTGACTGCCAATGTTCTGAACTCAGCCTGTTTGCCCTGACAGCCAAGTAGATCATCTGTTCACATTCTGGCTTCATGGGACCTGCATGTGTGTGTGTGTGTGCATGTGTACATGTACAGTATATGCTAACCTCACTTTTTGTGTGTGTGAGACCTTCACGAATGTTCATTTGTCTGTTTCCTGACAATCAGTGTGTATGTGAGGGGGAGAGACCGTGACATGGTCATCATGTTTTTCAAGAGAAAGAAAGTGAGAGACAGGTGAGGTTTAAAAGGGTGGAGGATTAAGAGGAAGATCCAGTGAAAAAGAAGGTGCGATTACTGGAATGAAATATTGAGAACAAAAGGCGGAGGAGTCAAGCACAAAAGAGGAAAATACGAGAGATGCACAAGAAAGAGGGGGTACCAAGTTAAAGTGTGAACAATAGGGCTTGGGTGCCAGTAAAGATAGAGAGAAAATAAAAAGTGAACACTCTCAGGACAATGCCAGATACTGACCAATATTGTGACTGCAATTTAAATTGCAATAATTTTCTATAAACTAGCCACAGGCCTACTTGTTAGCAATTACCACGTCACAGCTACAAATGTTTCCAATTCCACAAATGAAAAGGTATGAAAGTCATGATTTTCTTCTTTATGTTTGCATTCGAGAATGGTAATAAAATCTAACTTGATCTTTCATATTACACAAACAGACCTCTTCGTCTTGTGAAAACTATCTCTGTGTACCAAATGATCTGGCAGCCTTCAAATGTAATGCTCCGGTTTCCATTCAGATTTTCCAAGGCCCCCACACTGGTATAACTATACATAGAATGTAGTGTGATCTCATTTACGGCTAATGTGCCGTAACATCATAAATATCCAAGAAATTAAAGTTCAATTATAAGAATGCTAAATGGACTGCACTTATATAGCGCCTTTCTAATCTTCTGTCCAATCAAAGTCAACATTCACCCATTCACACACATCCATACACTAAGGGCAGAGGGCTGCTATGCAAGGTGCCAACTGCTGAACAGAAACTAATAATAAACACACGCACTCACAATTTGGGGTTCAGTATCATGACAGAGATCGAACCACCAGCCTTGTGATCGGTGGACAACCTGCTCTTCCTCCAGAGCCATAAGCCGC
>NC_060157.1:27196263-27237154 GCF_021292245.1 Micropterus dolomieu | reverse complement strand
TTGTGTGTGTGAGACCTTCACGAATGTTCATTTGTCTGTTTCCTGACAATCAGTGTGTATGTGAGGGGGAGAGACCGTGACATGGTCATCATGTTTTTCAAGAGAAAGAAAGTGAGAGACAGGTGAGGTTTAAAAGGGTGGAGGATTAAGAGGAAGATCCAGTGAAAAAGAAGGTGCGATTACTGGAATGAAATATTGAGAACAAAAGGCGGAGGAGTCAAGCACAAAAGAGGAAAATACGAGAGATGCACAAGAAAGAGGGGGTACCAAGTTAAAGTGTGAACAATAGGGCTTGGGTGCCAGTAAAGATAGAGAGAAAATAAAAAGTGAACACTCTCAGGACAATGCCAGATACTGACCAATATTGTGACTGCAATTTAAATTGCAATAATTTTCTATAAACTAGCCACAGGCCTACTTGTTAGCAATTACCACGTCACAGCTACAAATGTTTCCAATTCCACAAATGAAAAGGTATGAAAGTCATGATTTTCTTCTTTATGTTTGCATTCGAGAATGGTAATAAAATCTAACTTGATCTTTCATATTACACAAACAGACCTCTTCGTCTTGTGAAAACTATCTCTGTGTACCAAATGATCTGGCAGCCTTCAAATGTAATGCTCCGGTTTCCATTCAGATTTTCCAAGGCCCCCACACTGGTATAACTATACATAGAATGTAGTGTGATCTCATTTACGGCTAATGTGCCGTAACATCATAAATATCCAAGAAATTAAAGTTCAATTATAAGAATGCTAAATGGACTGCACTTATATAGCGCCTTTCTAATCTTCTGTCCAATCAAAGTCAACATTCACCCATTCACACACATCCATACACTAAGGGCAGAGGGCTGCTATGCAAGGTGCCAACTGCTGAACAGAAACTAATAATAAACACACGCACTCACAATTTGGGGTTCAGTATCATGACAGAGATCGAACCACCAGCCTTGTGATCGGTGGACAACCTGCTCTTCCTCCAGAGCCATAAGCCGCAAATGAATGTTAGGCAGCAAATTGGCGTGAGGTACTCCCCCCCCCCCAATAATCACTATGGTAGAAGTAAGAGGTTGAGCTGTAACCTTTATGTGTGATTATCATAAGACAAACACAAGAAGAAAAACAATCCATGCTTTGTTTAACACAAAAATCAATCTCTACATAGCTCACATCAAGATTATACACCACTTACCATTTATTTTGTGTCATGAAAATGTGTTTCAGCTACATGGTTATAATTATATTTACCCCTTCATTTTCTAGTGCTTAAAACAGAGTCATAAAATAAACATCGCTCAGAAATCTTGAATTCCTATTATTTGAAAAGACATCTGATACGAGGATAAGGGATTAAATACCTAACTACTGTGTTGGAGAGAGCTGCAAAAATTAGGTCTGACTGAGCCAGTACCAGCTGCCAAACAGCCCTTTGCCAGCAACAAACTGAAACATGGCCTCACCTCCAGCCCACGGACTACAAGAACACCTGGGTCAACAGAACACGAGCACGACCCTGAAACATGACGCAGCCCGGTACAAGAAATCCTCATCAACACAGGAAAACAAACTCAGCTGCTCTCCCATATGTTGGCTATAAATACCACAGAATCCTTAGTATTCTGCACCTCGGCAAACCGAGAGTGTCAAGGATCAATAATTTATGCGAGCATGAGAAAGTTGTCAGATTCAACAATGCCTACAGACAGAGCTGGAGCGTACCGCTTGTTTACAGAGCCATTTCAGAGATGGATGCCATTGATTAATTGGCACTTGACAGTCATGTTGTTGAAAAGGATTCAACATTTTGTTGACCAGGCTAAATCATTTTAGGATTGAAACAAGTGTATTTTTATAACAGTGTCTTGAGTATCTGAAAGGGTAAGAGACAGAGGGATAGGGAGAGACACAGAGACTGTGTTTGTGAATTTTGCAGCAACACTGGAGTCGTGATGAATTGTATGGTGTCTGCCAACAGTAGTGGCATGGCTTAAAAGTGTTTTCTGTTTCATTTCTTTATGCAGAATCCTGGACGACCTTCAGATACATATCTGCTGTGCACACAGAGCAGCCAGGGCACTAATGACTGCTCTTTTACACCCTTATTTACTCTAAAATATGTCTGTATAGGAGAATGTGTGGGGCTGTGTGTTTAGCTGTCAACTCAAAGCAGCTTTAATTGATTTTTTTGACCACTTGGGAGCAGGAACAAGCTGCAAAAACATCTGACATCATACTAAGTTGTTATGGCAAACTGTGAAATGTTAGCAAATCTTTGTCTATTTAGCAGATACGGAGCATTCATTTCTAGTTGTGTTTGTAGATACTACTCCCCTTAATAAGACAATCTTTGTTATAGTCATGCCCGTGACTCCAGGCTTTTCTGTTTCCCTTCCCTGATTCCCCTAGTGTTTTTGTCTGTCCATCTCTCAATGTCTGTGTGCTGTGGGCGTGGCTACTGTCTCCTCTGGGGCTCCTGGTTACCTGCCAATAACACACCTGCTTCGTATCAGCCAAGGGCGTAGTAAGTTCTGAAAATGATGTCCTTTTCCTTGATATAGCTCACAGTGGTTTGGTCTGCTGCCTACTTTTATCAGACCCTAAGTGACTTTATTTCTAAAAATCTCTTGCTGGGAGAGGTTTTATTGTGCCCACCAACAACTGTGATATGAAATATCTGTGCTTGTCATCAGTCCTGCAGTATTTCAGCCCCGGTTCTCCAGTCACAACAATCACCAGATTGTTCAGTCAGCCACTGTGGTACTAACCTTCAGGCCAAATCTTGTGCTTAACCTAGTTCCAATTATTTCCTCGTCGTCATTGAGAAACTCTGACTTTCCTTGTGCCTCAGGATGACGCTCTCCTGCCTGCCTGCCAGCAAACACCAAGCCAGCCATGCCATCTTCATTCATTCACCCGGCCTGCTCCGTTTTCCATCTGCCATTGCTCACCATCCACTTCCCTTTCCCCTGACTACAATAAATTACCTTTATTTTTACTTTCACCGCCTGGGGCTTGTACTACGGAGCAGGATTTGAGCTTAGCGAAGTAACATGGGGGTTTTCAGTACCACGACAGTTGTTCACTTCTTACCGGGGTAGATCACCACGGTAACTTATGCTCCAGATAAGAGATCAACTCTATAAAAACATCACCTACTGACCTATCAGTTCTCTTGGACATCACCATCAGAGACCGAGGCTTCTAATGTGGCCGAGCTAAAAGAATAAGGCCAAAATGTCATACACCCCATAAGAACACATTAAATCAACACATTCATATTATAGGCTACGCCTGTTCATTTAGTGTTAGCAAACATTAAATAGAAACTGCTGTGAAAAATAACTGTCATGGTTTGTTTTTTTGTACTTTTGTTATTTTCTGTTTAAGTCTTTATAACTTAAAGGTTAAGTGTGTAAGATTTAGTGGCATCTAGCGGTGAGGTTGCGAATTGCAGCCAACTGTCTAGTCTACCCCCCCTTCCAAAGAGAGTACGACAAAAGATGTTGTCTTCTGAGACAGCAGAGAGTAGCCAGTCAAGAAATGAGGTGTCTTTAATTAGATATATTAAGAAATTATATTTACTTAATTATTCAGTAAAACCATATAATATTGTGACTAGTGTGTGTAACATTGTCACTGTTTCTGCACCACAGTCCATTATTAACACAATAGATAAAGTTTACAAAAAGGCATTTTACAACATTGACAAGGAAAACACGTTATTTGTCTTGGACCCGCACCAAAACTGCCCGCCAGCAATAATTACTGGCCCGCAAAAAAAAAAAAAAAAAACACCTCTGAAAGAGTCATCAGAAAGCGTGATTCCCCTAAATGTCCTCTGCCTGAAGATACTGGGGAAATGAAAAAGTGTCCGTAGGTTGATGGATGCGGATCAAACGCCGGAATGCACACACTGCAGCATTTGCTTTATTGTGAGCGTGTGAAACAGTCGCTTCATAATCAATTTGTTGAAGAGGGAAAAAAAAAATTCTCCCGACATGGGATCCAACACACAACCTTCAAGGTGAGAGTCTTGCGCTTTACTGACTGAGCAAACCAAACACAATAAAAATCAGTTCAAACATCATGTCTCATATTCTCACCCAACATCTAATGGATAAAAAAATTGCTCCGATGCTAAACAATGCTAAATTTGCAGACCCCTGCTGTATATTATTACTTCTTCTTCAAATGTACATATTCAATGTAGAGACGATAGTCTACTATGCCAGAATTCTACAAGACGAAGAAGAAGGTTAGTTCCTAAGAACGATTATTTTCACCTGTGTCTAGTTATTCTCCCCTCACTTGTGTATTTAAGCTATTCATTCCTTTGTGTCATTGCCAGTTTAGAGGATTTCTGAATTTTGCCTGCTCCCTTACTGTTATGTGGTTTACCTTTACCCTTAAAGCTTGGAAATATGACATAAGCATTTGCTAATCTGCAGTGGAAACTTAAAATACTTAATAACACAGAGCAAATAACATTCTCATTTTAAATTAATTATGCTTGTTTGGAAGACTTGAGGCCAGATATATAAATGATGCGTACACACAAAAAACATATATATGGCTTTTACACACAAACTGGTATTGTTTCACAGATACTTCAGATCAGGGACCTGTACTACAGAGTAAGTTCAACATACCCAGGGTATGTTTTTGTTATCTTCACTAATGTCTTCACTAACCTTAACAACTACAATCACGCTAAGTACAAGGCTTTATTTCTTCAATCAGTCTCTGTAGTAGGATGATGTCAGTATTCAAAAGCACCACCTACAGCAGCCTATGAAATAGTCCGCGGGATCTTCTTTAAATGATGATGCCACTTTCCAACATATGATTGGTCAGTAGGCTGTGCTTTTATAATGCTGATCTCTGAAAACCCAGGGCCAATCCTGAAGTTAGGTCCTGTACAACTAGGTTGTTTGGCATTTTCACTGTTATTTTTGAAATCTACTCTCCGTTCTGTAAAATGTCACTCAAAAGCACATTTATAAACTTAATTTAAATTATTTATCAGTTAAATTATTTTTGATATCATTCTTTACAAATGTAAAGAATGATATCGCCATTATTTCCCCTTTTTGTTTCATCATGAACTGTGAAGCATTTCGGAAAGTCTGTTTCAATATGTAAACTAATCATTGGTCATCCTTTTGACGTTTAATAATGATGACTGAGATATTGTGAAATACTGCAATGATAGGTTACAGGAACCTCGCAGATGCAACACAATCGGTGACATTGCACTGCTTTTTTGCCATTCTTCCCACTGACAGGTCTATTGAGTGGTGGCGCGGACACAAGTATTCATGTGCAAATGGATGATTCGGGCGTTTCTACATCCATTTATGGCGGACTGTGGGTGTGGAAATAAGGTTTGAGCGTGTGCGTCTAGTTCCACAATGACTGAGATTTATAAAACAGATTCCGGCGCACGTATGACTTTAAAAATCTGACAGAAACAATGCTTATGCATATTTCTATCTTAATGTATACAGACAGTTTGATTTGTGCATTTACAAGTTGAATGCATCGGGCCCGAGATGTTTGGGGATTTAAGAGCTGAAAAAAGACTCTGTACATGCAGAGTGGTATATCCACCTCCCAAAGTGTCATCCCGTAGGAGCCGGCCAGTATGACCACAGTCGTCTTTTGTTAACCACTGGGAGCCCACTTGCAGGCTTCCACAACCCTCGCTGCTTAATCAAAATGAACGAGGATATGTAGAGTTCATGGGTGCAGCGCTCCCACAGCTCCCAGCCCCTGTTGGTTCAATTTAAAATGAGTCAATACAGACCGTGGCTCATTCTGGCCCAAAGAGCTAACACTGAAACTGAGCTGATCTCTCTCCTCCTCCGCTCTGTCGCACTATGTTAGTGTGTGTGTGTATGTGTGTTTGTCCCTGGCCTCCTCCACCCTGAGAGAGAGAGAGAGAGAGAGAGAGCGAGAGAGAGAGAGAGAGCAGCATCCATCACAACTCCCAGTCTCCATTGGCACTTCCACTCAGGCTGAGTGATGATGGTAATGCCCTGTAGCTTAGCTCAGCCATGAAGAATACACACACAAAATACACACAACACCACACACTAATGGTATGTTACATATGGTCGATGTTGGTATTTTTTTTAGTAAGAATGGGATATGAGTCAGTCATCATCACCCACCTCAGACTTGATGGCTGGGTGATTATAATGCAGTTAAATTTATCACATAGATATTGTAGAACTGATCAGTGCCAAATCCGTTGTCAGTGGGAAGCTTCTGACATACACTGATGCTAATGTGACATTTAATCTGATTTGATGCAACTAGACTTGATTATCATCATCAGTATTACTTTTATTTCTCGGGTTCCTGTGGTGATTTAGGTGCTCTGTGATTGACACACAGATATTTTGTTGTGTTTCACCAAGAATAACATTTTCAACAGACACACACCCACACACTTCCATTTTTTCTTTGCCAAGCCAGCTGCATGCATATTCAGTAAAACTCTAAAACTGAATGCAGGATACTGTGAAAGACCCAATATTTCTGGAATCTCAAACATGTAAGTCAAAAGATTAAAAGTCTTCTCAACAGGCATCTCTTTACTAATGCTATTTATGCATCCTAATCACCATGTTGTAGAGAGATCTGGGACAGATAATGCATTTTTCTGTTGCCAAACCAGCCAGAGCATGACTGTGGGTTAATCAAGATGTATAATCTTTGTCTATAGAGCATGGAAGGAGAGCTGTATCCATGTAGAGAGAACTGCTAGAGAGGCTTCCTGATGCTGTCATCCAACCAGGAATCACTCTAGGTCAGCTGTTAACTTGAATCCATTCATATTGTTTTCTTTTGACAAGTACAGGCAAGAGCCTGATAGCATTTGTACACTCAAAACATTTTATTTTTAATAACGTTTCTTCACTCTGGGGTAAAGCAAAAAGGAATACATACGTTTCATCACTAACTTGTGATCAGGAACAGAAATTCTACTTTGTGTGTGCAGACCAGTGTGGGGCAGTAACGCGTACCTCAGTTGTCTTCTGACGATGTGTTACTATTACTTTTCCCAGTAACTAGTGGTGTGAACTTCAGTTGTTCATGTCCGCTGTTAGCCAAAAACTAAAGGAAGAATGGAAAACGAGGGAGAGAGGCGTTCTTTCCACAGCTGTAAGTAGCTACTGCCATTATTTTGTCACAGTCTAAGATACAAAGAACATTGTCGTCTATCTGTGCGACCAGCAAAAAGCTTTCAACCGCAGACATTTCTACATTACATTTTTTGTACCATCTGCTGAAGCAGCACAGCAACATGAAACTTACAGAAAGAAACTCCGGCAGCTACTGCCACTGATGCTTGGACTCATCGGGAGAGAGTGGCGTTAACGTACTGCTCTTATAAACAGGCTACATGTTGCTACAGTAGTTCAAAAGTTGGGATTTAATTGCTTTATTTTTTTTATCTCAGCCGGTGGTGTTAAGAAACGTTAGACCTACGCTATATGCTTTTGGGGGTGAAGAGGGGTGGTAGTGAAAGCAGTGTTTCCCATAATTAGCCTATAATTTGGATAATTATCAACGCGGACCGCCACATATTGAATTTGATTTGAGCATATATTATATTAAGCAATATAGTAACGTAACTAGTTACTTTTATCATCCAGTAATAAGTACTAACATTACTATTTTAAGGAGTAATAAGTAACTAGTAATATATTACAATTTCTGAGTAACTTGCCCAACACTGCTGTAGTCCATGAATAGCATGTATTATTTTTTCTTTCTGTTTCTGATTTATGTAGACAGTTATGAGCATTCAATAGCACACACAAGCACTGTAGAATTCAGCCTATATTGTTAAGCTTATATTTAAACGTTTTTCAGATACCTACTTTACACTGTAAAGTATTTATATTTTCACTGCACAAGAGGTGAGGCATATGCAGTTTTACCATATACAGAGCCGAAGGCCCATCTGAATCTACTCTGCATACATTATTCCTAGAGAACTGCATTGGAAGGATCAAAATGTAGCTATAGTTATATATAGCTTTGATGCCTATATAAATAACCGTCGTAAATTAGGCTGCAACTGAGGAAGCAAATATGAATTATTTATTATCAATTAGAAATTACTAAATCCATTGATTTTTTAGTCTTAAAGCTAGGGTAGTTACTGTTTTTCAGAAGCAGTTTTTGTCATTTGTTGAAATTCAACATCCCCACAGCAATCAATAAATCAAATCTTCTGAAGAAAAAAGAAGAAAATCCGTTTTCTGTACCTGTAGGCCTACCTGGCTTCCTGCCCATGCATTCATTGTGCATAAATAATGTGTTTTGGAAGAGCGACTAGCTGGAGAATAAGGTTGGTGGAAACCAAAACAGAGCAAAGGAGAGCAAATGCTAGATTTATTAGGTGGACAGAAACTGAAGTCCAAATGAATGAAATTGATGCTGATGTGTAACAGACAACTGTTTGACAGCCTTTATAAGATGATAAAAATCAGATGTATTTTCAGCCTGTTCTGCTGCCCTAACTGGCCAAAAAGCAAACAAACATACAAAGAAAATCCTTGAATGCAGCTTTAAATTACATGATTAGAATAGGTGATCTTGCATGGACCCACTGACAGAAAAATCTTATTTACTTTGAGAATAATGTATGAACAAAAGGCAGCTAAAACGCTTGCAGCTTTTAACTTTCCTACCTTCAGAGTTTCATAATTATCATTTCTTCAACTTAAAATGAGCCATCTGACGTTAGCTAGCTGATAGCCCGCCCTATCATTTCATTACCATTATATATAATTATATTTTATCTAGTTGTTAGCTAACACTGGTGTTTAGGCGATCAGTGAAATTGAGGATTAGTTTTTAGTTTAGTTAATAGTTATTGTAGAGATACATTTTGACATCAATATACATATATGTAGTCTTTTGTGAGTCTTGTTTTCACTGTGGAATTCAGGAGTTTTACCTGGCTAGGTAAATGTTAAAATCCAGGTTTGTTATTGCACAAATGTATTCAGTTTCAGTTGTATAGCGCCAATTCATAACAAAAGTCATCTCATCACAGTGGGTGTACTGGTTTTGATATATCATCATCTACAGACATTAGTTAAATAAGCAAGGATATTGTAAGCATGGTAAGATTTTAGTTCACTGAGGCATGCACTAGCACCTGTTTTGTTTTTTTATGATATAGAAAAAAGAATTTGATTCCCCCGGGTGTCATGGTATAATTTGCGCCCTGCTTGCAGCGTAGACTTACTTTTAGTGAGAAAGTTGAAAGTTAAGACAAACCTTTTAGGAATAGCACTAGCTGTAATAGCTGTAGGTAGGTGATAAGTGGACGCTGACAGATTTTTGGGAATCCTGTGGGCCACAGGATTCCTATGGGTTTCCCGCGGGGTGGGAGTCAATTTCACTATTCACCATGGGACAGGGACAGGACCGGAAAAAAGTAAATGGGAGCGAGTCGGACAGGAATCACATGTTAGTTTTTTTATATAAATATGCAGTTTGAATATGATTAAATCCTTTTTTCTGATTTAAATCCACTCCTGTGTCACCATGTACTGACAATGTGTCTTACCCCGGGGCCTTGAGGAGATTCCGGAGGAGAAGCCGGTGGAATGTATTTCTGACCTGAAAAACACAAGCGGAACAAAAGAAGATAAATCACATCTGCATATCACTTGGCAATGTTCAAACAACTCCAGTTTGTGTTTAACAAGCTCAATTAACAATATCGCTCTGTGTACCTGGCTCCACTGTTACTTTTATAGTGTGGTTAAACATTTAATAGAAGATTAACTTGTGAGAGGAAATGGGAGTTTACAGTAAAATGTCATCAGTTCAAATGAATTTCTTATTGATTGGATTTGCAGTCAGGCAGCATCCTGAGGTATACAGAATATACTATAACAACGTGTACTGAATAACTTCAGCAAAGTAAATACAACAACTACTTACAATCAGTAACACATTTATCCAATTTCACACAGATCAGAAGGCAGAGTTGGATTTAGATGTCACACTGAGTTTAAAGTCTAACAATGCTTCCTGAGGCTTTTGGTTGGTAGCCATGGTAATACTGAAATGAAAGGCTTTCCAGCATCTCTTTGTCCTCCTCTCCCACTCTTTCTCGCTCTCTGTGCTGGGCTTGACTGGCCTTTTAGAAATTGCTTCAGTTGCCTGGGGTGTCCTACTGTAGCTCCCATCTGTTCAGACTACATGTACACGGAGTGGACACGGTGCAGGACTGGCTGGCTCTCTGTCACAAATGTGTTCAAATGTGTTCTGGCACCCCCCCCCCGGCAGCCATCTTGTTTTTAGGGCTTCCCAATTTCTCACTGTTTTACGTCTCGAGCCAGTGGAAAATGTGTTTCACCTCATTAGCTGGTCTGACGTGCAATTGGCTGTTCATTCATGACCAATGAGAGGGCTTCTTGACAGCTGCGCAAACTAGCAGCAGGTGTACAAGCGGCACCTATACATGCACAAGACACCATGAATTGAGGAAGAATACATTTAAATATGTAAAGATAATGCATCATTAAAATTCATTAATGAGCATCTATATCACAACAAGATTGCCTCCATATTTTATTCCGCTCAGCTTTTCATTAGACGCAGAGAGCGACGTGGGATGGTCCCGTAAACATCAAGGGATTCTGTAGCTAGATTAGATTAATGAAAATGTATGGACTTCACAAGAATTTACACCCCTCTAACTGGAAGTCATGTTGAGGTCCGTCATGAATAACTTAAATGTTCATTCTGAGAAGATGGAATTGGCAAAGTGTCTTGTTTCTTTCTTAACACATTCAAAGGTTGTGAAACGCAGTGAGCTCTTTCCACATTAATAAATATACATGCATCAAAGGCATGAATTACATATTTCATCCTGGCCATGAATATCATGTTGTTTAAATAAGCTATCTGCAATGGAAATCAGCACACTTACAGGCATGTCCATGCGCCCACACACATAATCTTGGAAAAACAAAGTCAAGGATGATTAAGACGCTGAAAATGAAAGAATGACAGAGATTCATGATATCATTCTCCTCTGAACACTAGCCTGAATCATTCAGGCTTCTTGGGCAATCCTCTGAGGACACTTGAGCACTGATTAAAATGTCTTTAATAGACTTTGCCAAAAGCCTTCTCTACACACCCATAAAGTAGGCCCTGATCAACTCTATTCTTCTCTCCCAAGATAAGTTAACAGCATCATTAGTGGGGAAATCATCGAGTATACGAACGGGGTCCACTCAAGTTCTTTCTGCTGTCACTGGGATTGAGTGGCTGTGTTTAGTGTTTGCTACACTTTTAATCAATTCACTGACAGACACAGAGCAAATCAGCAGTTTCAATAAGAGATGCAGACAGTGGCACATCATTTATCTTTGGCTGTGTGTGGGATGTGGAATATTTAATCAGAACTTTGTTTCAGTGGGAGGCCTCCTTAAAGCTTGGGGTTCAGGAGTTATTTTTGGACGGATATCGTGGAACGGTCATGCTTAATTGGTAACGACGGAATAAAAAAGCTACTGTTAGAGAAATTCAGCAGCATATAGTGATAACCCCCTTAAAATCTGAAGAAAAAAAAACAGGGACAAGGACTTGGTTCAGGTTTATTTTCACACTCTTAATCACTGCACTTACAGAAAGCAAAGAACAGCTAATATGCGTGGTGACACAAGAGGCTGATGTGTGATGCTACAAAATTGCACACTGATTCTTCTACAATCTCACTTACATGGGAAACAGTATGTCATTTCACTGGGAGTCATGCAGTTGAGTCTTAGAAGATATTTTTAGAAATGTGCTAATTTTAAAAGGAAAACAACAAACAAACTTGGTAAAAAAAATAAATAAAAATCGCAGAGAACCTGTGGCCGGTCTCATAAATTTGAGAATCAAAGTTGGTCTCAGATAGGTGTCTTCATGGTCTACACCATTTTCTAGCAAGCACTGCACTTTGTGGATTTCTGTATTTTGTTACCGCAATTGCGACATTGATGTGGTGACACCGTATCGTCGTCACCACAGCGCACCAGGAAAGACGCTGCAAATTTCCAGAGGAAGAGCCGTCTGATTGGCTGGACTGCAGCGCAGTGCGACAGTATTTCCGCTGGTATTGTGTACAGCAAAAATAATCACTGAAGAAAACAAAACTGCTCTTTTCCCCTGCCATTCAATGTTCTAAAAAAGTTTTATAATCAAGTCTGTTTCACACTTTATCGAATACAAAAGTTCAAGTTTTGGGAACAGGCTTTCAGCTACATGTATTTGGTCATTAAGCTAAGCACTCGACAACAGAAATTTTTACTTGATGGTGGCACTACAGGATATATCTGGGGACCGCCAAAGTGAGTATTCTGAGGGGGACATGAATGTGTGTAACGCATTCCTTGGCAATCCATCCAACAGTTGTTGAGACTTTCACTCAAAACCACCGTCAACGTTCTGGTGGTGCTAGAGGAAAGTTCAGGGGATCATGAACGTGATTAGGATTCATCCTCTGGGAACCATGAATGTGTGTACAACATTTCATGGCAATACCACCCAGTAGTAGTAGTTAATATTTCAGTCTAGACTAAAGTAGTGGACCGACTACTCTCTATTAATCGATATGAATGCAGAATCTGTAGGCCAGGGGCAAGATTTTGGTATTGTAAACGTTCTGGTTTCCGCTTGAAGTCCGAGTAGTACTGACCAATCATGTTTGAGTGGGCATTGGTTGCATACAAGTAAACAGTCTGTGTGGAGAGCAAAAGCAGCATAACGCAATACCTGAAAAGCAATCTCGGCTGTTGCCTGACGACTATTTAGCTTTTTATCAATCTCGGAACCCTAAAAATTTGCTTTAAAAAATGTATCTGCATTCAAATCATCCAAGATTTCTAATCGGACTGTAAGCAATGACCGGCGCATGGCCCCGAAATCTGCTGGCTATACCGGAAGCCCCGAAAGTTGGCCATTGCGCACAGATTCCTAGATTCTGCTAGCATGGCTAAAAACCTTAAATGGGCTTAGAAACATGAGCAGAAAAGAAGGAAGACTATGACCCGAACTGCTGTAAAAATCAGTTTACACACTGACTTTCCTGACTGATGCTGCATAATTTTGGCTCAAATACTAGTCATCACGGACTGAAAATAAAAATACTAAAAGTATAGATACTGGATGTGTGTGTTGTTGTCTATGTTCTGGCCAAAGTTCCCCTCTTAGAGTAAGCATTGGCATGAGGATACAAAATTAGGCTAGTTCAAGATCAAGATGCCCTAATGGAGAGTCAAAGTCTTCACCTAGCACTTTGAGTTTATCCCTTTATTCCCCCCAGACTCCAATCATGAAGTGTGCTAATCAGACAGAGAGCAGGTGGTGCTATTGAGATAACATTGCAGAGGTATGGGCTGCATTATATTTCACCCGGGTGTTGCGGCTCACTTAAGATGCACCCACAAAACATTTTGCAGAAACAGACTGCACACATTCGTGTTTAATAAACACACCTTTGTCACGGAGAAACAAAAATGTGGTCCTTTTAAGACTGTGAGCAGTAAAGAGCCTCTCACCTCCCTAGATGAAATTTTAGCTTGCTCCTATTCCTTTCCAAGTAATTAATATGTGTTTACCCTGTGAAGGCGAGGAAGGTGATCTTCTCCGACTTGACACATCCTCCTGCTTTGTCCTCAGAGATGCCTTTGGGCTGGAGGCCTTCCTCTCCAGACTGGACGACAGCCGAAACGATATTATATCCTTCGCCTCCGAGACCTCCGGGAGAAGTAAAGTTCAGACATTTCAGTAACACAAAACAACTAAGATCAATGAGAAAGCAGAAAGAAGCAGGATATATGTGGCAGTGACGTGTAGCTAGGGGTGTGGAAAATAACTGATTCTTAGATGCATCGCGATGTGGACTTGGACGATTCTGAAGTGACACAAATGTCAATAATCGATTATCTAGAGGTTAATTGATAACATAATGTTGACAACAACACTACTAAACTTTCACATGAGCGAGCGGAGCAGAAGAAAACATGAGCGCTACGTTTTAGTCTAGCTGTAAATGTACAGTATAGGTCTAAGTGTGTCCGGTTATTAAAGTCTGTCTGTTTTTTAATTGGTGATAAAGTGAAGGAGGTGAGCGCTAGCTAACATCTCCTCTTCAGACTGCAGTCTGGAAGCTGAGGAACAAGTTGTTTGGCTGTTAGTTCAAGTTCATTTGTTGTCATTCATCCACATATCGAGTACACAAATGAACGAAATGCCGTTTCTCAAGGCCCATGGTGCTCAATACAAGATTACAATAATCTACTTACAGGACAAGACACAACCATGTAACTACACTAGACGAGACAAAAAAAGGAAAAGATATATTAAGGCGGAGTGAACGTGGTTTGGCTGAAGCATTGTAAAGTACGTAGTTCAACCCCCATCTGACTCTATACTAATAACAGCAGCATCAGAAATGAAAATAGCAGCAGCAGAGGTCAGTAATAATGCTGTTATAATGTAATAATGCTATGCAATGTTAGCTACATTTATATGAAGTAACATTAAATAGCTGCATTTCAACTACCTACTTAGTTGGATTGTTAAATACTTTGCTTTCAAAGTACCAAGTAGTCACACAGGGAGAAAAATACATCTTTACCCTGTTCGTTTTACAATCGCATCGTAGCCCTCATAATCGTAATGAGGTGCCGCATCGTGATGCATCGTGATATCGAATCAAATCGAATCGCCGACAGGATAATCGTAATCGAATCGTGAGATCAGTCAAGATGCACACCCCTAGTATAGTTATTTTAAAATACCTGACTTTACAGCTAAGGAGCGAAAAGTCATCAATTGCAAATACCATCATCATTGTTGGTATTTGATTATCATTGTTACCTGTGGAAATATTTGTATATTATTAGTATGTATGGTATGAATGTGTGGTTTTGACTTGTGGATACACTGTTTCTAAATGAGGTATTATTATTATTATTTTTTTTTTTAATTATTAATATTTTTTCTTTGAGATTATTGATGAAGGAAGCAGCTATTTTTTGTATGTATAAATTCTTTGATAGACTGGGGTGGGGTTTAATAAGTTTTACTTCTTCCCACTCCATTTCAAGCATAAGTGTATAAGTTATTATTATTGTGTATCTTTTCTGTTGTCACACTATTTTGCTTGAAATAAATAAATAAATAAATGTCGGCTTTTGCACCCTTTGACATTTTTTATGCTGTCACGAAAAAAAATGGGACTTGCAGACAAAAGTGTACTATCAACTGTGATGATAATATACAATGCAGAGCTTTAAAGGATGATTTAATGTGACCTTTTAGAGGTACTATATGAGGGCCTACCAATAAAGACAACTTGTCAAATATCTTATAAAGAAAAATTGAAAGAGAAACATCTGTGTGAGTGCTGAAATGTCCTGAAAACAGCAACCTTGTCTCAACACATTTCAACACACTATTTACATTTTGTTTCTTCAACAAAGACGTTCCTCTGTGCTATTGTGTTACCTGAGCTGTGCCTTGAGCTGAGAGTGGCGCAGGGCTCTGAGTTTTGGCAGACATCTCTGTGCTATAGACCATGACTCCATGAGGGTTTGGCTTTGCACCTCCTTGCAGAACAAGCTGTACCTCTTTCCACTTCCAGTCAGCTGGCTCCTGAAAGGGGCACCAAATCCCCCAACGAAGGCATTGCAAGAAGGCCGCTCGGGATGTGGATGTGGTAGACAGCTGTGTGATGGAAAAAGACACAAGACTGAGGGACATTCAGACACTGACATGATTATTATTGTTTCCATTTAGGGAATTTTCTAAAAAAAAAAAAAACAAACAAACAAGTTCATTAGTTTGCATGAGAAAGTATGGATTTAGGACATCTGCTTTAATTTGTTTAAACAGTGCTTGTCAAATCATAGCAACTGTAACTGGGTGCAGCTGTCAATTTTTGGATTCCTCCATATCCACTACACCAGAGTTTAGAGAAATATACAGGTTTGGCTTTCTTTTTGTTTTGCCTTCACAATTCCACATATACATTCATTGCAACATACACTGTAACCATCACTGACTTATACACTGCAGATTCATTTATTACATTGCTCTAAACCAGCCATCCCAGGAAAAGTAAAAAAAAAAAAAAAGCCTTTTGCTTTAAATCATCCACAGGGGACTCTGAGGCTTTGTGAATCGATTAATAAACTGGCCAGCCTCAGACTATTGTAATCAATCATAGGTAGGACTGTACAGAATACACAAGGAGCCTTTTAGTCCACATCATTTCAAGACAAAGCAGAGCATATAATGGTTCACTCAATGCTTATACTGTAAGTCTCCAGAGCACAGTATTCACATGTAATACCATAATCCAATACTATAGGTCAACATTCATTTTTCATCTTTATTGTTAATGTCATGCATTGTCCAAAGGGTGGTCTTATGGGAAAACAGGAACTGCCTGAAGTAGTCTTGAAGCAGATTGTGCCAACACTGCTGTTGATACAGTAATTCAACATGTGTGTTGAATGAAATTGCACCATTTGATCAAAACATTCCAAACTGGGGTTGTTACAACCGGAATGTATCTTAAGGCCCCGATCAGACAGAAAGCGCTTTGCAGGTTCAAAAACGCGTGTGTGCTGCGTTTTTTTTTATCTGACTAGGCAACCACCGAATCAGCTTTCCTGTCAGTCTAATCGAAGAGTGTAGCAATTATTGTACAATTATTGCCGCTAAGTAATAACTGTCATATAAATAGACAAACAGAGGGTGCTATATCTGGCCCTGTTTGA
Source organism: Micropterus dolomieu (assembly GCF_021292245.1). Lineage (NCBI taxonomy): Eukaryota > Metazoa > Chordata > Actinopteri > Centrarchiformes > Centrarchidae > Micropterus > Micropterus dolomieu. Next base: position 27,220,329 of record NC_060157.1, on the reverse strand, counting down.
GGGCGAGAGGTGTACGAACACGCAGGAGACAGGGAAAAGTGTGGGTGCATGAGACCTTCAGAAAGGGGAGACACCGCCGGTAGCCGGCTTACCACCATCTGGTCCGGTAGCTTCGTCTTAATGATGGTCGGTTCAAGGCGGTAGTTCAGAGGAAAATGGGAGTGGTGTACGACACCACATGCAACAACTATAGGGAAGATGACATTGGTGATACAGCTAGGACCCTGGACAACACACTGAATGAACACCAGAAACGGACAACATCAGCTGTCGGTGAACACAAGACCAAAACCAGTAACAGCATCTACTGGGAAGAGGTCAAGGTCTTTCACCAGGAGTCATTGGACAGCCGGAGGAAGATCAAGGATGGCTGTCCACATCTGATGCCAAACGATCATCTGAATTACAATCTCCGCACCATTTACTGTTATCATGTGACCAATGTTCCATGCTTAGGTCATGTGATGACAACTGAGCTTTCTCCATGACAACTGAGCAAGAGGGCGCAACAACAACGGACGACAGTAAAACCTCAAATTGTGAAACACAATATAGAAAACACAATGGAAAAATGGCATTTATGTTTGTTAATGTATTAATGTGGGGATTTGCTCCACACAGCTCTGATGTTGCTGCTATGTTTTGTCTCGTCAGTGGAACAGGAGGTTGAGCGTACATTTAAAGTTAAAGCTAAGTCTGTTTCTGTTGCTCTTTGTCGAATTTTGCTTTTATTGATCAACCAACTTTTCCACTTCAGCCAAGCTGAGATGTTCTGCGTTTCCACTCGGAGGATTACCTCTCTCAGCAGAATCCTTATGCTGCTCTGATTCATTGAGAGCTCCCTCAAACAGCAGTGCCTTTTCCATTAAATCTAACTGTATAACCATCCGCCACAACCATTTACCTCTAACAACTTCAGGTTAAGTCAGCCTTTACTTACTGACAGGCGACAGTCATACTCACTGCCACAGGAAGTCCTTGACAGGGAAACTTTTAAAGAAACAACCAATGCTGCCTTTGTTTGTCTGATGAGAGCAGTTTCAAAATGTCAGATTATTATGCATTATGCAAAGTAACCTTGCTGTCCAGTGCTTGCTCAAATAAACCACAAAGTAAAGTGTTTGGATAGGTTAATGGAGTTGACATTTTGCACACTACAAGGAGGGAACAAAGCGCACTAAAGGTGAAACGGTTAAAGACATGTGTGTTGTTTTAGTTGCCAAATCAGAGTATACACCTTTTTTGTAATACAAATGAACAAATCTAAACCCATAAATATTTTAAAACTTGCATGTTTGCCATTTCCACAGCCATTATTTAGAAATGTGCCTTTGATTTCTGCTACAGCTTTATAGACTGTATACGTACATGTAGTCTGTGTTATAGCTTTGACAGTGCTTCTGTGTTCCTTGTTTCTTCCCCTTCCCTGAGTTTCCAGTCTTCCCATGTCTGTCTCTCTCTGTGTTCGTCTTTGCCTGCAAGTCTGCTGTCGCGGGGGAGGCCATCCCTTCCCTACTCTCCTGGCTCCCAGCTCAGCTGTATCTACACACCCGGTCTCAATCAGCTCATCATCCCTCCCAGTCTGCTCACCTGGGCCCACAAGTCAGATTTCTTAACAAACAATGAGGGGGGGGGGCGGGTGTTGGCAAAGAAGTTGTCTGGTTCTTATGGTGCTTTCAGACCAAAAGCGAAGCGAGCGTTCGAGGCAGTGAGTTTACATACAATGTCAATGCAAAGATGCATAGATCCTGTCAGGCGGAGCGACGCGAAGGGGGCAGGGCTGGCAATGCGAAGACATTTGTCTGTAACTTTATTTCAGCTATCATTGTACTTTACTGTGACCAAGTTAGCATAGCATAGCCCTGATCGATCCAAACTCCATTCAGAAAACAAACATTTTAGAAGTTGTTGTCCTGCTGTCTTGCTGACAGACCTGACAAAGCATGAATTCATATGTTTAACAAATCTGCATCATGTTGTAGTTATTTCATGTGGTGAATATCAGGTATGGTACCGTCTCTCCCTTCCGTGTGAATATAACGTACTGTGATGCGCTTTAGCTTCGCCTAACTAGAATCACTGCTGCCATGATCACCTGAAAGTCTGGGCGTGACACCTAATAAATGCGCTTCTGTTACTTAATACCTAATTTAAATATGTGCAAATAGCGCAGAGACGGGACTATTTGCTTGTTAGTGCAGTTAAGGGTGCATTTCACCCTCTGCAGGTGCTTTGAGAATTATAAGCTTTCTTTTTTGTCTTATTTTTTATTTATTTAGGAATAATTTCCTGTCCAAGTCCTGCATTTGAGTCTAGTCTGAACAGTTTGGTCAGTCATACACAGTGTGTTACTGGTGTCCAAGTCTAACAAATAGTACCTAGTCATATCACTGAATGTTTGCTACTGTATGTACATGAAGACCTCTTCAAAGTCTCACATAATTCAAGATGCCCCAGATGCGGATCAATACTCCATTCCTCTCGAGAGGGAGTTTGTTTCTGACTATAACTCTACCCCCAAGTAGCACAGACATTAACAGCTATTTCTTTGAATTGTAACTCCGGAAATATATGGCAGCCATAAACAGATTGCAGTATATTCCCCCTTGAGGCATTGCCTGTTTTTCCATCTCATGGAGTTGAATTAATAAGATGCTTTATATGAAACATTCAATCAAACAAGTCTATTTTCAGAGTGATGATTTTGTAAAAACGATCCAACTAGAGAAAGATCACTTTATGGCACAGGGAGTAGCCAGTAAAAATTGTGAGGCAATTTATCTAATGCGTCTCTTTTTTTAAGCACCCTCTGTCTCTAACATGTGTGCTCCCACAGAACACAAGGGAAAGAGCGAAATGAGTGTCTGGCCCACGACCCGACACACTCACTTCTTGTATTATTCAATGAATATATTCGGTTGCAAGGGATGATTTGGGAGCAGAAATGCCGGCTGAGCTCAGAGCATGAGAGAAACAAAGAACCAATCACGGACCCATTTTTTGCAGGGACACCTACAGCCTAGGGAAAAGCTTTTATCTGTCCGACACTCAATGCTTATCACGCACTTTCAGTCTTTCAATCACAGGAAAGTGAGAAGGACTCTATGTTCACAATTGCACTGAGTAACGACAAGTAAGGATAAAAAGGAATAGAAAAAAACGTGAGCCAAACACCCATCAAAACTTAACATGTTTCACCACAACCACATATCTTCAAACACATGTGAAGTGAACATCCATCATTGAGTTTCAAAAAAGTACTAACTTATTCATGGTCAAAATGGAAGATCTTTAAAAAAAAAAAAAAGAAATTCTCAAAAGTGGAATTCTGTGATCTCAACAATGGCACTGAAACATGGACAGCACAAATTAAGAATTCCCTTTGAGAAAAAAAGCTGGCAGCAACATGAATTGCTATCATGATTTCAGTTCAGTGGTTTTAAAGTGTTTTGGAATGGTGTGATCTACATATGAACTGCATATACTGCTGACAGCTTGGGCTGGCAAACAACAGGATTGAAGGAATCTCAAAGAGACTCTTAAGTCGTTTGAGTAAACAAACAGGGATAATAGTTTCATATAAAGCAGAAAATTCACATTATGCATGTAATCCTTACACACAAGCAGTTCACAACGTTCGGAGGCATACATGAGATTAAGAACAACAATATGCAGTTTCTTGATTATATGACAGCGGAGATCAGTGCTACATCAACGTGAGTGTGTAGGTGGTTTATTGGCATTGTGGTAAGGACACAGTGATACAGGAGGTAGTTAGCTGGTGTATGCATGTGGTGAAGGCCTTTAGTAGAGACGAAAGTTGCCTAAAGGGTCAAACACATCGACTCATTCTGAGCACCACAGTAACTCAGTGAGTCTTAATCAATTGCAAAGCCTGCTGGTGACAGCAAAGAGACATCAAATCAATGACATTATATTTCAGTGGAAATAAAATATGACTTTTTGCACTTGCACAGCTTTGAGCAGGAAACGTTTGAATTAATCAAGGAATTTTCCATTTGAATTTAAAATCGCTTTTAAGACTGTTTGCTGTGGCGCTGGCCATTATGTCGGACAAGGCGGAACGATCAATAGTCAATTTCCTCAAAGTGTGATTACACTGTTGATTTGAGTGTTAAAGGCTATATTTAAAATAAGTCATTAACTTTCACTCGGAGAGCAACCAAGCACTTGTTTCAATAGTGCACTTGGGAGAAAAAATAGAAACAGTAGCCTAAGGCAAAAACAAGGCAGCAGCAAACTTTTTCATGAAGTTGTACTGAAAACAATAACCGGCGATGTCACTGCACACATAATTGCTCCAACTGGCAAAGCATTTTCTAAGGGAAAAATCCATCAACCTTGTTTAGAAGTGTGAAATATAACACTGCAGTATCTCCAAATAAAAAAAAGTGCCTGTTTCAAACATACTACCAGGCGGAAACAACGATCCTATGTCTGCAACCTGGAGCAAGAAAGGTAATCATCAAATTTTAGAAAGGGGGGGGGGGGGACTGTGAAGAGGGGAAAAATGTGAAATTATCAAAAGGTGATGGCGAGTTTTGCACATCAAAGACAGCTGAAACCCCATTTCATCCTCACTTACAAACTTAAAAAAGGTATGAAAGGCCTCTTCTTTTACATAAAAGTTAAAGCAACACTAATTTAAAAAACATCTACCAATTCAGAGCTGCTATTGCTATGCTCATTCAAATGTGTCCAAATGTAAAAAAAAGCCAAGTTTGTGATAAGCTGAGATAAGGCGGGAGCAGGAACATAGTTTTTGGGAAGCTCAAAGAAAATGACAAGACATTCAGCGACTCTGGAGTACAGCAGGAATTAATCCTAAATTAGGGGGATGTGAGCATTGATGGGAGACGGAGTCTGACAGTTATTACTATTACCTTAGTCTGTTGGGCTGTTCAAGTCATTATTTCAGCCAAGACCCTGTGACAGGCACCAGGCCCACAGCACCCGCTACTTATTCTCCACAATGAGATACCCTGGAGGAAGTGAGGGAACATGCACAGAGATCATTAACTTAAGAGCACTAAACCACTCACATTTTCATCTATCTGCACAAGTAGTCCAAATGAACCCAGCAGGCTACTGTGCTCTATACTGTGCTCACCAAGGCCAAATAGGGCCTGGGAAGTTCTGCGCTCAGTTTTAGATCCAGCCTTCACTGATGGCAAAACTTCAAGGAGATGTTCATTAAAAGGCATGTTCACTGCTCAGGTCAATTTACTGTGGATGTGCATATTTTTTAAATCAGCAGTTGGATACTCTTCTTCTACCTGATGATTAATACAGACAGAAGATGCACATACATAGCGATGACGGTTAAAATGCATGTGTAATAACAAATCAATCTTTTATCTCGGGATTTAGGACTTATTTGATTTTATTCTGGAACATTCTTGAAACATACTGTTCTGGAAACTACTGTAGAGAAATATTTTAAACCCCTTTGCACATTTTTTACTTGCATTTGAAAATTAACAGTTTAAACAACAACCAAATAATTGCTCAGATTGGAATATCTTGACAAATATGCTTTGGATTGTCATGGCATTTTGAAAAAAGGCTCATTGATCCCAGATGATCCTAATAACTTTCATGATCCCATGACTTTTCCTCTAGGGCCACCACCAGGTTGACATTTCTGGAGTAAAATGTCATGAAATTTCATATAGTTCCACAAAGGATGAATTGTTATGGCTTTGGTGATCGCTTAAATTCTCCTCTAGCTCCGATATAAGCTTTGGTTTATGAGAAAAATACCTGCAAAACGAATGGCACTCCCATCAGCCTGAGCTGCACTTTGTGCATAATGCTAATTTGCAGGACAGATCTTAAGGTAAGCACTACCTGCTGAACATGTTAACATGACAACCACTTCCATTCTTACATTAACTTCATCACAACCGCTAAGAATCAAAAACAAACTTTAGACCTCAACATTTATCCACCTTATAATTTGCTCTGTTTTTAACAAGCAGTTACATAAAGTGCCTCAGATGATTATCTCTGGTACTTGATGATTACCTCAGATAAAATGTTCATCACCTGAAGATAATGATATGTTATGAAAGATTAAAAATGACTCCCAAATCAGCTGCTGAAAGTAAATGACAATGCAATGTTATATCTTATCCATATAGCCTCAAATTAATCTTATGATATTTTCATCTTTGAAGCAGTGTTTCCCCTCGGATTGAGTTACGAAAATGAAGCAAGCATTTAGTGCGTAGTATGTCTGAATATAAAACCCCAACACTCTGTCTCAGCGGCATTGCTCTTGTTTCCATGAGTATGCTATGCACATTAAAATAGCTTAAAATTTCAGTGTTTTCCCTTAGTTTCATGTGAGCTTTAGATGATGTTTTGGTGGTGGTCATGGTCGGGGGGGTCCAATGAAAAATATGTAATGTCACATATATGTCACATCATGTTGGGCCATTAATCAATCAACACCCAAAGATCAGTCTTCTAGGGAGGAACTACATCCATTCGATTTGGGGAAAGTAATTTGGTTGGTTATGATGCTCTCCACAGTGATTTTACATTTATAGCACAGCATGTTTTGGGCATCACCCCCTAAAACCCTGTTAATATGACTAATATAATAATATGAATCATTATAGAGACAACTGTTCGTGTTTGCCTTTTGTGTCTTCATTTTACAGCTTCTGACATTTATCTGTAGACATTAATATAAAAAATATGAGCAACATGAGAAACCTCCTCCCTTCTGAGGTGCATTTTATTTGCACATTAAAATCCAAAAAGAAACGTCTCCTCATTCTCTTAAAAGTAACTAGTTTGCATCACTAATTTGCTTTGCTAACCTCAGCTCCTCCAGTTACCTCCGTCCTTTCTTGGACAAGTAGGTTCTTTCTTTAAATGGAGCTAATGTTAATTTACATAGCAGCCAAAAGACGTAGCCTACACTTTTCTGCTCAGCAGCGCAGTCTGAAGGGCGGGGGAGAGGTTAGCTAGTGCAAACCGGCTTCACTTTTCCAGCAGTTGGGGAAACAACAGATGGACTTTTCTTGGTCTTGAGAAGCTGACACACCATAACTGACATAGTACATTTACTGCCAGATTATTTTCCTCCGCTCGCGTTCACCGTCACTTTCTGCCGCTCAGACAATCAAACACTCACTACACACCTCCCGATTCGGAGTTACTGCTCTTATAACAGCACCTGTCACGTAGATGTCCTTTGAAGATCGAGGAGAGGAAGTGAACCAAGCGATGAGTGTTACTGTGCTTGCATAGTGTGTGAGTGAAAATTAGTAGCGCATTGATATAATAATGATTGTGGTGGTGCTGCTCCTGAATGCATAATAGGGTAAACACTGTTTGAAGTATGAGTACATAAAAAACATTAAAAAAACATCAAAAGCTCTGTCGAACTTGAAGTCTGCAGGTATTTATCTGGTCTGCACATGCAATCCAACTTGACGTTTTGTAAAGCATTTTTGTACCCTAGCATGTTTGGCTCAACTAAATGAACATAGTATACATATTTTGTCAAAAAGAAAATACTATAGACAAAAGACTAGTTAGTGTGGGATGAATTACACGTATGTTGTTTGTTAATTTAAAAGCTAATTTTGTCTGTCAAGAAAGTCGCAGTTTGTCGTAAAACAGTAAAGTAACATTTAGTTTTTTTGTGAAACCACTCAATGAACTACATCTATCTTCTCGCAAAAAAAGGCACCAAAATGCTAACGCTGTAATGCTGGCCAACATTCATTTAAGCAACAGCTCCCGACAGGCCATGCTATACGCTTATTATATCACAGTTAAGGGGCGTTGTTTGGCAACTCCCTTAACTGTGATGTAATAAATGTATATCATGGCCTGAAGTGAGCTATTGCTTTTATAAAACGGTTACCAAGTGTGGCAAAAAGAAAGTAGGCTAACAGACGCACTACAATTTGACTTTTTCATCAACAGACATTTCTTTATGAATACGGATCTGTGCAAAGGAATTCGACGTCATACCCGTTGTATACGCTCATTATATCACTACTATAAACCAATCAGATTGTTTGATTTGAGCTACCCGTTTTATAATGTTTGTTTGCTACTACCTAGGTAATCTATGTTCCACGCACAAATGCATCTCAACTGATGTGTTCAATCCAACGAATCTTGTCCTTTCATCACATCATCTACTCATGTAAGTTCTTTGACGTTAGCTTCAGTCATTGAGAGAAAAAGTTACATCACCTAAGCGACCTTTGGGTTTTTGGTCTTTGTAGTTTCACAGTCTTACAAAAAACTGCAACTTTCTTGAGTTTTGAATTTATATTTTAAATTGACAAACATCATATGAGTAATTCCATACATACTTTTTCTGAAATAAGGTCCCATGGTGGTCTACCAGAAGGGGAGGGACTTAGGCACTCTATCCTAACTAACAGGTGGACATGGGAGAGACTTGTCAATCACAAGGTAGCCACGCCCTAAAGCGTACCCTGCTTTATCATCTATTTTATTCTAAATTGGAGTGTTACAAAATGAACTTCCTGTGGTCATTGAAGAAGACTTGAAACAAGCAATTGAGACCATGAACTCATTAGGAAAGTGTTTACAGAGGTAATAAATCAAGTGAGAAGTAGGGTATTGTTCTAATAGACTTCTATACAATCAGATTTATTTTTGCAGCCAGTGGAGTCACCCCCTGTTGGCCATTAGAAAGAATGCAGGTTCAAGTTGGGCTGGACGATTAATTGAAAAGTAATCGAAACCCGAAATTCAGATCCTCTAACCAACGTAATTTTCTCATGTTGGTTATTTCGGTTGTTTAATCCTGTTAATAGTGTATTGTGTGTGTGTTTATGCCACTTTCCCCTTGAAACAACTTACCGCATGTGTAGTCACATGACTACGCCCCATCAGTCTTTCTCATTGACCTGCACAGCCTTCAGGCCGGAGCCTGGAGCACAGGGAGATGTTAGCCAGCGCTAACCGCCTTCACTTTCCAGCAGTTGTGGAAACATCAGACAGACTTTTATTAATGGACACACTGAGACTGCTGGACTGAGAACTTATTACTCGCTTGCTTTCAGCGTCACTTTCTTCCGCTCGCTCTCTCACATTTGCTCGTCAATCACTCGCTACGCAAACACATTGCACTGCAGTTAAAATACCCGACTGTGCTGCTCTTATAACAGCACCTGTCACGTAGATGTCCTTTGATGAATGAGGAGAGGAAGCTAGCTTTATCTCACCAGTGTTGTAGTGTGTGTGTTTTGAGCGCGTGTGTGTCATGTCTGAGGGCAAAGTTTGGTTTTTCAGCAAGATTGAATGAGTAGAGAGCTTCATTTTGACCTGAAAAGAGGATGTTTTGGGAATTGGGTGAGAAGTTATGGATTTGTGTTTAGACTTTCGAGAAAAAGAGGCATCATTTCAAGAAATACATCTAAGCAATCAAGAAAAATTGTAAATGACTGAGTGAAATCTTAGTAGCAGCGGTCATGATTCAGTAGCGGTGATGCGCCGAATATAGGGGAACCATGTCTCTGTAATGTGCACATCAACATTACCTTATTAATTAACATTTAGATAAAGGATTTGTGAGATCTGTAAATCAAAAAAATAAATAAACGCAGCTTTTAATAGTTGAGCACATTAACAGTCCAAACCTTGTCAGTGAACAATGAGGGCAACCCCCACCTCCCCAACAAAATAATCGTTCCATAATTGCAATCGAGGTAAAATGTTCGATTAATCGTGATTTTGATTGTACGTCAGATCGTCCAGCCCTAGGTTCAAGGCACTTCCGCATTTGGTTCACTTTTCAGACCCAGAGGGTCCACGTCTTGGTTTTAAATGAGAATCATGCAAGTCTAGGCTGAAGCTCCTCTACATTTAAAGCAGGGCCTCTGAGATCAACATGGCAACCATTAGATGTAGAAACATCATCGCCACTGCCTCTCTGGCTGCCAGGGCAATGCATTCGTCTGGAGAAGGATAGCACTGCTGACAGGCACTGACAGGGTAAGACTCACTCTGGGCCTATCGCAAGGGGAGACTGATGCACTTCTCAGTGGGGGGAAAGCTGACATTCATTTTAATTAGGCAGGCGAAATATTGTCTCTGCGGCATGTAGCCTCCCTTGCCTTATCCTCATCGTCTTTTCTCGTTGCAAGACAGGAAAAGGGGCCTCCAGGGAGGAATGACCTCCAGAATAGGCCACAAATCAGTTAAATATATCACTTCCAAATCCCGATGACATTACTGTGGTTAAGATGTTTGATTAACATTTAATTAACATTTGTATGACATTTCAGATCAGAAGCAAACAAAAAAAATTACTGGTTTCTTTGAGGATTAGGTCCACACCAGTGGGAGGATTCGGTGTTCACATGTCATGTAATGCAAGCAGTCGAGGAAACTAAGGGAGGGGTTCATACGTTCACGGGATAGTGTCATTGTAAAGGAGGCAATTTAATGAGCATGTGATTGGGGAGAGCATCACAAGATGCTTTTCATTCAGCAAACATCATTAAAGCCTGCGCGCACACACACACACAAACAAACTGCACACAGCAACACACAAACAGCCACTTAAGGGAAGTCACAGGAAAAACACACAACAATCTATACAGCATGTACCTGTCGGTGAGCCAATTAAAATCCAAACAAGAGTCTCTGTGGCACAGAGGAGAAGCTGTACACCAACACCTTTAATAAACCCAGCCGCTAGCTATGTCACTGCTTTCTGCTCCACATACTGTTATCTTCCAACCACTGGTAGTGACAAAGCAAGGAATAAATAAATAATTAAGAGAGTGATATCTGTTATCTTGGAAAGCTTGTCTAACCCCAAACACAATGCATGCTCGTACAAGATTATTCACCACAATTAGTAAGCCACTGGCCAAGGCATAGCAATGTCTATGTAGTAGATTCAGTATTTACGATAGAAGGAGTAGCTTAGTATTTATTGTTTCATTTAAATCTAGTTTTACCTCTACACCCTTTTTAAATATTATATACAAAATCATTCCAGATGTTCTAATTAACACATTAAACTGTGTGAGTGACTTCACCTGTTACAGAGACAGTTACAGAGAACTGCAACGCTGACAGCACAGCGGGCTTGTCAAGCTTTGGATGTCTCCACAGTGTGCATGGGGGTGTAGCAAGAGCAATACTTTGTATAAAAGAGATGTGGATTTTGTGTTTTTTTTTACCCTCTCCAACACCAAAAATCGCTGAGTAAAAAAAGTAAAGAATGGATGAACAATTATATTTTCCTGCCGTGTTTTTCTCCTTAGCATGTCCGCATTACTAGGTTAGTACCCATCATTACTTCTTAGCTGAGGAGCATTTCATACTACATTATTGTGGGGTTAAAAAAATCCACAATGTAGTGGGAGTGTAGGCTAAAGTAAGGAGCTCTGTCATGTATGTAGCCATCAAGTGCATATTTGTGCTTTAACTTTATTAATCACTGCTTCAGTTGTCATTTCACCCAAAAACTTGACGGTTGTTGGCTAAATATGAGAGGCCTGCTTTTGATCACTACTGTCTCAAGCAGTTGCTTATCAATGAATGAGTGAAAAACTGAACCAAGTTCCTGACATGAACAAATGAGGCCAGACAAAAACCACTGAGAGGGGTTAGGGTTGGAATTACTGGTATGGCTAAAATGATAAATTCCCTATTAATATACATTTCCACAGCACTAACACAGTAACAAAGTCACATACTACTCACCACTCAACTCAGCTTCTTTGAGTTTTGACTTTAATTAAATCCAATCCCAATCAATCGAGTTAAACAAAGGTCCGAGCCACTTAAAAAAAACAAACAAAAAAAAAACAAATCAATGACAAAATAAGCGTCATTCATGAAATGTTAAGTTGCGTGTAAGCACCAACTATAACACTGGTAGGATCCAAAACTTTTTCCAAAATATCACGTAGCTAACAACGAAATCTACAAGTGATTAAACCTTCATACAGGTTTATGAAGAGTATAGGCTATTAAATAACTAAAACACAATTGCAATTACAAAAATATCCCATTAAGAGATAGTATTACTATCATTATAGTCAGTGCTTGAAGCGGGCCCGGAACCTCCACTTTTTACTCTTTGGCGTACCAGGACATTTTCTTGCATACCAGGACTTCTCCCAAGCTGCCGGTACTCTCCTCTGCCCTCTCCATATCAGGTTCTCTGGCGCTATGTTATGCTCACCTGTTCCATTCTCGCCTGCCTGCTAATCTCCGTCTGCGGAGAGAGACGAGGGAGAAGAGAAGCTCGAGTGCCGTTCAAGCAGCCGTCTGCTGAATGTAGCTCGTCAATGTCACAGCCTGGATGGGGCGGGACATTTAAAGGTATTGACAGATAGGTGTCATTTACACTGGGGACGCTGGGGACATGTCAGAATCAAAATGTCTCCATCACTTTTTGAAAGCTTCTGTTAAAAATGTTCTGAAAAACAGCTTGGAACAAGAAATGTTGAATAACAAATGAAACAATGCACAATAGGAAAACATGCAAGCAACTGAAATATAGAAGAAACAAATGTGCATTGTTCAAAAGCTGATTACTGAATTATATTCCATTATATTTTTATATTTTGTCACCTGTCACCTTAATTTTGTTTCCCTTCATATAAATAAAATACATTTTTTCCCACTTCAAGCACTGATTATATACTGATTATAGTTCCAAAATAGTGTGGTCAGCATTACAGCCTGGTGATTTGACTGACGTCATTGCATTGATAAAATGCTTTCCAGCACTAATCCAATATATTGCCACATGGCTGACCTTGATGCCCTATATCTGTAGCAGAATGTAGTCAAATACCCTCCCCATGAGTTCTGTATCCACTCATCAGTCTCAGTTATTAGGAAATGATTGTCTGTCACCCCACTGACAGCCGTCAGGTGTTCTTGGTTTGTAATTTTAAATTAAATCAAAGACAAGACATTCATGAATGCTGCTCAATGTAATCTGTGGGTGACCACCACAACTGACCTGATGGCAAGATGATGACAATGTTTTCATTGAACAAGAATGTTGCTTTATATCGCATATGGGAAATGGGCATGCTGCCAAATTCAGTCCAAGGGCAAAAAATTGAATATGTTTAAAGGTCATCAATTAATGGTTACATATTATTCCTCAGACGCTCAGTGTGAGTTGAGTGTGCCACTCACCAAGCACAGTCAGGGTCAAAGGTGACACAACATGAACATATGATGCTTGTGACACATTATTACTACGCTGGTTCAGTTACTCAAAGGAGAACCTATTTCAGTACATGACACATATCACAACTGTCAACATCCTTCTTCAGCTACCAAAGTTTGCTGTCGTGTAACAGCTTGGGAGAGTTGCTAATTACTGTTCCGAGGATGTGATTCACGTCTGACAGTCTCTCAGAAGTGTAACATGGTTAGTGAGAGGATGAAACCAAATATCTCCTCTCTACATGTCCACCGCCTCTCGTCTGCTTATCAATCTATCTGCTTTGCTTCCATTCTTCTGAGGCTGTAACCTATGAACGGTCACTCATTCCCTGTGTCAGTGATTTGGATGACTACAGCTTATACGCCTCCTGACAAATTCTTTCCTGGCAAAAGGACAAAGCCGAGCGGGCCAGCCTCCGTTTCCCCTGGACCGGCCCCTCCATTAGTGACGAGCTAGTGCTTGTCAGCAGAGGAAGGCAGACAACAACGAGTCTGATCGTCTTGCATTAAGCCATACGCAACTGTATTACACGGTTCAATTGATGAGACAGCGATCGTCAAGCAGGAGCAGACCAGAGATGTCTCAGATGAAGTTACGGCTCGGCTAAATTGGTGCTGACAGACCACAATTAGGATAGCCATCGCTGCCTCACGTCAGCTGTCAGTGACCCAAGTATTCTCACAGTGAGTTAATCATGTACTGGGGAAGGCGTCCATTTACACTTTTGAGTGGACAACTGAACGCTTGATGTACTATGAGGGATACAATTTTTTCACTTCCCAAATAGACGAGTATGGTAAGGACCTGAAAGAAGAGCGATAAAATGCTGAAATTATTTGTATTTGCTCTTATCACTGCTCTTTTGACCTGTATGAAAGATGGATCACTTCTGCACTGTTGGTAAATGGACAGGGACATACTGGAATTCAACAATCAACTAATTATTGGATTGGTTTACAACAAATACAAAAAAAAATGAAAGCTGCAAGTAGCGTTGGGTGGGCCCACGCACTTGAAGTTCGTCGGTGTGTGAGGCAGCTGCGTTTCAGATTCTGGAGCTCTGCCGGTGCCGCTGTGAATTTGCTACACGCTTTGGACGCTGCATGAAGGTGTTATACGTCACTTCCTGTGTCCCCTTTGTGGTGCTCTAGAGCACTTGGCGATACGACTATAAATGAATATTGGTGTGTAGATGTGTTCTGGGCGGGACAGTTATCAAGCACGTAAAGTTTTCAAACCTCGCAAATTTTGCAACATGGCTTCATCAATGTGTTAAGGGTTTTCTGGGACAGTTTGATATGGCCGACCTGCTAGGTGTAGTACATTGCAGCATAAAATGTGTCATTTCTTGTTGCCAGCAGGTGGCGGTATGACAGAGATGTGAGCATGTAGACTGAAGTTACAACAACTTCCTGTTTCATGGCGACTCATCGATTTTGGACGCCGCGCCACGGGCACATCGTTCCATGAAAACTCACTCTTTGCGCAACTTTTAATTGTCAATGGGTTTAGACTGCACAGCACAAATCTGAAGTCTGTTGAACTAAATCCCTAGGAGGAGTTTGTTAAAGTATGGAGTGCTTAAATCATACAGAAATTACCATAAAATTCAAAATGGCCGACTTCCTGTTGGGTTTAGGGCAAAGAGGCTTTTTGGTACATCTGGACATGATACATGTGCCACGGAAATTTCATACACGTAGGTGAAATTTTGTCTGGGCTGCTCTGTAGGGGGCACTAATGAGCCATTTTGTCATGAACATGCGCGAAACCCATAAAATACGAAATTTTTCACCGCGTCTGAATTACGTGCAAAGTTTGGTGAGTTTTCAAGTATGTTTAGGCCCCCAAAATTGAGGTTACTGAAAAAGAAACAAACAAAAAAAACCTCGCACAGTTTGTTCTCGACCTTGACGTGATAACAGGTGGTTGTATATTGTGGAGGGCGGGCAGGGTTGTAAACCCTCTCTCAGTTCAAGGATGTTCTCTGGCATCGGATGTGAATGGCCTTGTTTTTTACTCAGCTGTTCACAAACTAGTGGGGCCTGATACGTAAAACTCTAAATAAATCAAACTGTCTACACACAAAGACAGAAACATGCATACACATTCCTTTTATCAGATGTATAAAGCCTTGCACATGCATGGTTCTGTTTTATGTATGTAATTTATTGTAGAACTGGGCGCACATTCACAAGCCTGTTCTCCACTCCTACAGTAAGCCTTAAGTGCTTGTAGACGCACCATTAATTGCCTCTTTGCAGATCAGTACTTGTGCCTGCTCCTCTACTCTTTCAGTGAAAATAACAGCAAAGGAAGTGGTGCAATTTCTCGTTGAAGTTCTCCAGCAATTTCAGAGCAGCTGTAATTATGCATGACCATGTGCTGTATCTGTAAACCATCACTGGCATTCATCATCATCATCATCATCAAACATCAGAAAGGCAGAAAGTGACTTAGGTTATAGTGCTCATATCACAACAGAATTCAATGAAGGGTCGAATGAAACATAAAATTATGCCTCAAATGTAAAAAATAATCATACAAAAGCCATTAATGTGCCTTTAATTGATTTACAGAGCACTGTGTGAACTCCAAAAATAAAAATAAAATAAGCAACCTAGTCTACACAGGAAAAATTAAAGGGCACCATACCTCACAGTGTTCGTTAAATCCCTTATAGGCTACCTGTAGCTAACTGTATGTGGATATTGTCATGTCCAATTAATACCATGTTTCATACCACAAATCAATACAGTACATAAACAAGAAATTACAGTAATAATATGGTAGGAGACGTAGGGAAATAAGGCTACCATCATCTTAATATTTAGAGGCACCAGAATCACTGAGTATAATAGTGAGTGGAGCCACTAATTGCAACTCTCGAAGATCCTTTCACCCTGCCTTTCTTTCTCGTCCACAGCTTCCCCGAGTTTCTTCTTCAATAGGCAGCAGAGTGATGTGGATAAGTGTGGCTGGAGTGGACACAGGAGGACGGAGTTCCTGGGTGAAGCCTATCAAGGCATAAGCACTGAGAGGTATGGCGGGTAATAAAATGAGCCATTGATGAGTGACGGAATAAAGACAAAGAATTAAATACCAAAACAGCAAAAGAAAGCAAGACTACAGGAAACGGACATGATGTATTTAACTGAAAGAAAAGCTGACTCTTAGAAGTTCGTAGACCCCAGACACCCTCTGAGAACAGCCTATCAGACAAATTCCCAGTTCCTCTCCCGAGCCTCCTTAATTTAAATTGTTATCTCCATGCCTTGGACTGCTGCTAAGGCATGAAAGAAGTCCGCTCAAAGGCTCTGAGAGAGAGACAGAATATGACAAAGAGAGACAAGACAAAAAAGAGCAACCCAATCATAACTAAAATCAAAAATACCAAAGAGGACAAATGACGACAGCATGATTTTCTTTCTTCATAACCAAAGGCAATGAGGGCAATGCAATTTTGTAAAAGGAGGCCATCCTCGTTCTTTGTCTTGCAGTGAGAAGCAGACTGGCTTTTCAACACAGCAAGGAAGAGACATGTAGGCAGTCTCAGAGCACCAATTGATTGCCTCTGGATTGCAGCGGTTATGTTTTAGGAGAGAAGGGATTTCAACAAAATTGTTTTACTGTTTTCACCCACCTTAGCCCCCTCAGAATACATCAAAAGACATAATTCTATTTAATCAGAGGAAAGAACAACAGTAAGGCAGAGTACCTCCATCCATCCAAGCACAGCCCTATAGCAGAGGAGGCTCCCTCAAGTTGCACTACACAGCACCATCTAGTGGAAATGCATACAGTTAGAGGCAGAGAAACACGGGGGATAGAAAACAGCTTTAGTACTTCATTATAAGGGACTCCCAAAGAGAGCATCAAGGTATCTATATGTCACTCATGGATAAATGCACCACCCACACTGAGGCAGTGTTTCAGGCATTTGTTTGAGCCCACTGCCATCAGACACAACAAAGCCATTTGTACAATTACTGAATCCTATAAGGTTATTCTGAAAAGGCATGTTGTTATGTGGTACTATGCATCATTCCTATACAACTGTATACTGTTCTGTTATCTATCTATCTGTATACATCTCCGTAATTTAGATTTATGGTGTATTTCTACTTATTTTTCCTTTACTCTGTGGAACCTTTTCTACGTCTTCATCTGGTCTGTTTTTTGCGCTGCTGCAACACCCAATGTTCCCATCTAGAATCGATAAAGTGTTATCTTATCTTCAATACCATAAATCAACATAAGAAGAAGACATGAGAAGAAGTACTTTATTAATCCCGCAAGGGGAAATTCAGTGTTTTTTCACACGTAAGAATCCAGCTGTATAACACAAGGCAAGCGTATACAGACACTGCTGTCAATAGCCATATTCAAAGTACTGACATGTTTTGTTTATGGCCTCAGAGAGTATATCAAGGTCGAAGATCAAAGCCTCTGGTGCATTTCCAAGAATTTAACTGCAATTAAACTGCACTGGTCTATATTCCATTCAACGCAACTTGATTTGAGTTTTGCAGGTTTAAGTACTGCTATAGTTCCATAAGGGCCTGAAAAGGGAGGCTATGGGACACAAAGCTCCACATTCACATTAAGTGGTGTCAAGTGCTGTATCACTGCAGGGACATGTATACTGTACCATCACACTCTTCTTAGTAGAGGCTGAACTTTTTGCAGTCAAATGATAATACATTAGCCTTTTGGTTAGGTGAGATTTAGGGCGTCATGACTGTTGCCTACTTAAAGGAGGGAGCACGTATCAAACCCTTATCAGTCAACATTCAAGACAGATCTGGCACCGGATTAGAATTCACAAGTAACATATGCACACAAACACACACGCGCTCCACTCCCACACAGGCAGAAATTACTCCACCTGCTAAATATCTCTCACCTCATCAAACAGTCATGCCAGAGAAGACGAAGGTGGTGAAGCAGAGTGTGGTAGGAGATCTTTTTTTGTCACCCACACAACAGTTTTTGCCTAGCTATTCTGGGAAGGTTTCTCAACTTCAGTGAAGTTTTTTCATTAAAACCAACGCAAGTTTATCCCATTGGGAGCGTGATTGTTTTCAATATGTACTTCAGGTTTATAACTTCCTACCCCGCTATGACAACAGCTTATATTTTTTCACCATCAAAGGCAGACACTTTGAAAACATGTCCAACTTTGTGATGTAGCAGACAACATGTCGTGCAACCTTGTTCCTTTCGAGTATATATCAGCAGATTGCCACTGTGAAGGCCAAGACTCTATGTATAGTCGTAGGTAATTTCCAAACCAACCAGTGCGCTAGCAGCATTGCACCGAGGATTGCAATTTCAGTTGGACGACCGGTCAGTCAGTCAGACTTTGGTCATCCCTTTACATTTAATCTTGTGCCATCAGCAGGTTGTCATTTTGTGGCTCGACAACTGTTTGATGGATTGCTGTTAAATGTGGTACAGACATCAGTGTCCTCCTCAGGAACTGGATCCCCTAACTTTTCATCTAGCGCCATCATCAGTTCTAAATATATACGTTACTACTTTGTTTGTGACCAAACAGAGGCAGAATTAATGAGATTCCCACCAACCTCAGCTGCTCACAGGTCACTATCATGGGCTGCAGATTCTTCATCTTGTTTTCCTTTATTGATTATTTGATTTTTTTTTTTTTCATTTGAGTAAAATAAACCAACACCGCCCCAATGAGGACTTCTGTCGAGAAACTAGGTATGTAGGACATTGTTGGCAAAACATATGAGGCTAATTGAATAATTCTCAATGTGTGTGGCTCCCTATAAGCAGTGTTTACTGCACCCTTCAGTATAAGCAGTTCCTCAGTTGTGAAAATTATAGCCTTTGGTGTTAATTCAGATCCTGGTATGGTAACATCAGGATATGTTTTTCTTCATAAAAGGCTGAACAGTAAAGCAGTTACATGGTATACCGCATGCAACAAAGACGATGGAAATTATGAGCTACTCCCCACTAGAGCTGAGATATGGAAAAAGCTTGTTCTGTAGAAACTGTTGTTATTTTCCATGAAAAATATCTATTATGTGTCAACAAGTCTGTAGACTAATCATTCTCATCCATGGTTTTAAAAAAAAAAAAAAAGGGTGGAGGGTGGGGGGCTGTCCATTTACTACAGACTGATAGGCTGTCAAGTGGTTGCAAAGGTAAGAATGGGTGAATTAATACATAAATGCAAATGTACCGCCGCACTCCGATGACCGAGTGGCTGCTTGTTTTTCTGCTGCTTTTAATTGGTGATCTGGTGACCCCTCCTTGTATAAAGTACACACAGTAACACAATGAGAGCCCAGCCTTGGTGTGCATTAAGTTTTGAAGGCTCACCCACACATATAATTACCACAGTCTTTCTGCGGTTTTCCATGCCATGAGCGGTTGTTAAGTGGTGCGGCTTGAATTTAGAAATGACTTCCCTGGGGATGTGTTGACTGTGTTGGACTGTAACAGGTTGTCAGCTTCAGGTCTGTGTAATTCATAGACCACTTACAAAATTTATGGACATACGCTGCAGATATTTAAAAATCACAGAAATATTACAGAAATATTGTTTTGAAAAGCTTTTGACAAGCCTCTGAAAAACAGTTTACATCAAAACTTGTTTGTACTGTATCCTGAGATGCTCTACAGAAATTATGTAATGTAAAGTCAATCTTCATCTTACCAATATCAACCAATTTAGCACTGAACAACAGTTGACAATTATTCATTTCGATTGAAGTCTAATATCTGTCCATTACATCAATAAATCAACATAATGGGTCAGTGAACTTTGAATGACAGGCAGCCCAAAACACTGATTACTGCCAACTATTGCAGACAGCTGCAAAGTGAAGATAGATAATGTCTAAAATCTAGTAATTTTATGTGCATAGACACCAACGGAAACTTGATATGTCTGAAACATAGAGACCCAAAGACATCCTCTGTCTAGCTTGTGTCTAGTATTGAACCTCAATTAATTTTGAGTATTGACCAAAATGTATCTGCAACAACCAATGGTGTAACAAGTAAGTCAGAGACAGACTTTCACCTTTGTAAGGCTGGCCCCGCTTTGCTGTGGTCCAGCCAAAAACTAATAGCAGTATTACACTGTAGATCAAAAACAAAGAGCACAAATCTCAGAAACCTGAAACAGCATTTTTAAATTCCTGCATTTCCCAAAAGGTCTGAAAAATTGTCTCTATTAGGGCTGAAAGATTTGGGGAAAAAATCTAATTGCAATTTTTCTGCCAGATATTGCGATTACAATTCGATTTGAGATTTATTTAATGAAGTTATGCCAAAGTTCAATATTCACTGCCAGTCTATCTTTGACAGAAGCCATGTCAAGCAGCACAGAGCCGATCAACCAGGCAGGAAGTCAGACACAGAACAGCATAGAGAATCCGGTTGATTTTCAAAATAAAACACCTTTTGCAGACTCCCGATCATACATCAACAATGAACACAGTTAAAACAGGAAAAAAGAAACAATTTAACTATGTAGCTTACTTAACCATAGTAGAAACACAAAAAATCTGAACAAGTCAGCAAAATCAGACAGGCATAACGCTTTTATTCTGAAATGCTCCGTGTAGATATGTAAAGTTAGCCTGCACGGAACGGAACTGGCTCATAGAGAGCGGTGATCCGTAGATGAAGCACACAAAATGAAAACGTGTAGGCCAAACACTCTGCTGCTGAAACACTTCAGTGTGAGTTGATGCCGAACAAAACTGCGGAGCCGCTGCCTGTGTAGGTTCGGCTGCCGCAATTATCCCACATTTTCCTCTAGTTTCGTTTGTTGTTGTAAGATATACACACCCTGTGCCCACTCTGATTGGTAAGTAGGACCATAACAGGAGGCGTATGGAGCTTGTGGTTGACGAGCAGATGACAACGGAATGAATCTGTAACTGCATGACTGTTTAAAACGGTTAGTTAATCGCGTTCTTTCAAATCGCAATTTCAATTTGAAAACAATTAATCGTTCAGCCCTAGTCCCTATGCAATCTGCATTTCAGCAATGGCAGAAGTGATTGTACTGTATGCAGTAAGTTTTTTATGCCTCCGTTCCAGTGTCAGCAGTAGCTGTGGCCAGAGGAATTATGTTTCGGTTTATCCATACATCCATCTCATTAGTTGTAAAGGGTCAAGGTCACTGTGACCTCAAAATGACATTGGCCATAACTCAAGAATTGATGATTATGACATTGTTTCACACAGATGGTTAACAAGATGAAGTGATGACAATTTTAAAGAAAAGGTCAAAGGTCAACTTCTCTATGCTCATCACGTCCTAATGTCTTTTTTTGGCCATTATTCAACACCATAACTCAGGAACATATTCCATGAAGAAGGTAGTAAAAACAAAAAAAGGACAAATTAAGTCCATAACGCGGGGCAGGCTACACGCTACGCTGCTGAAACGTCTGAGACTCTTCCAGTGGAACTTGATGCCTGGCAGAGGATGGAACAAAACCGCGGTGCAGTTGTAACGCAGTCAGTGGACTGAGAGTGATAAGCTGAGACTTCTTGAGTTAAAGGTTCCCTGTGGAGTTTTTGAGCTCTAGCGCTATAGAGCTATTTTTTTTTTACGAGTGGGTCTCCATTTTGTTTATCTCGTGCACGAAGATGCAAATGCGTGCACAAACTCAAGCAGTTGAAGCGACACACAGTCCTGCAAATGGTTTCATGCTATTTCATTGATTCTACTGGTGGTGGCGATACACCGACATATGCTGCAATGTGTCAGCAAAGGCAGGGAAGAAGACGACCGCGAGTTCAAAAATATAGATATAGAAAATAATGCAGGACTTACTTAAAAACGTAATATTTAAAAACTGGGCTTTGCAAATGTTTCTGATGAGGGAAATGCATTTAACACTTTTTTTGGAGCTCAAGGATGACACAAAATGTGTTTTGATGAGTGAAATTGCAACTCTCAAACTGCAAAATCTGAGAGGTTGTGGAGTTTCAGTGTAAGAAACAAAATTTAGGCATGAACATACATGTGAATGAACCCTGAAGAAGAAGCAAGCTGCCAGCTCGGGGTCAAACCATCATGAATGGGTTTGTTTTCCCTCACTTCCATCTTTCTATACTTCTTTCAGTCTTGTTTGTTGTCTTGAGAAAGGTTGTGAGAGAACAAGGGACAGGATGAAAAGAGCATAGGGTGAGTGTGAAGGTCTCTTGTTATGTCTATTATTGAAAAGGCCTGTTCAGAGTGAGGTCATTCTGGTTTGTCCTCATTTCATCAAGAGGTTGACTTCAGGCTAGGACCGGGGTTTAGGATTAACATTAGATAAGGTTTGTGCATCCCTCTTACCATCGTCTCTCGACCAATTGGAGCAGAGAAGACCCACTCCAGCTGGAAGACGATTGCCACAGCTCGATGATTGGTCAGCCTGAGCTCCAAGCTGCTGCGAAGGCCCAGCGTCTGAGGGAGGGATGATGTTGCTGCGCTGTGGAGAGAGCAAAGGGACATACACACACGAAGTGAAGGTGTGAAGGTTGTGTAAAGAGAGAGAGAGGCAAGGAAAGAAGCTACGATAGGACACACATAAAGATTATTTGTGACTTGGGTTCCTAAAAGCTGTTACTGACAAAAATGACAAAGCCTCACTATAATTAATAGCTTTATTTCTTTTGGTAGTTTTATTTTTTTTAATTATACGGAAACAAAATCAATGTGTTGGAAGGATTTACACTCGCTTGCTGAATGTTCCCTGGCAAGCACTGGCCTCCTGTGTAAGCAGTGGAACAGCACTCTTGGTATTCGTCATTCACAGTTTGCATACACCATAGGCGGGAGCATACTGTGGAGCTCTGGCGTGTCACGAGGTGGGGCCGAGCGCCGTTTCTTTTTTTCGCTTCATGGACTCCCTGGAGAATGGAATAGGCGAGCACTTCACATTTGTATTTTTTTTCTCTCTTTCTCTGCTGTCTGGAAGAACCAGGCAGAACACAAACAAGACAGACTGGCAGCTTTCACTGGCAGCACCCAAAAAAGGGCAAACTAATTACTGCCTAGACTTGTGTTATCATACTAAACCACTTTAACCCAACTCCTTCAAAGAAAACAGAAAAGGGCAGAACATATAATGTTTGCCATTATTTGGACAATAATGGCAATTATTGTTATTCATATAATGCAGTAATTGAGCACAGATTGTTGGTTAGCATGTGATTGTGCTGATTATGCATTTGCATGTATTTGTACGCATTCTCATACTTATAAGACGCCCATACAATCATCCACATAATCACCACTTCAGCAAGTGTCTCATTTGAAGTAGCAAACACAATACATTTTGATTCAGTTACACAGTGGAAAAAGGGAATCATTTCTCACTCTCTGTGTGTGTCATCTGCTTACTTCCATATGTGATAAGTACAACAGGTACAAGGCTTTAGTGCTTAATTCATTCTCAGGTTTTCAGCATAACCAACAAAAGTATTTGGCAACATCCAGTTCAAGAAGCTGACATAGATAAGTTGGTCCCTCAGACGAGAATCTAGATCTAGAAATCATCTGGGAAAGAACTTCGCCTAAGGGCCAATCCCATTTCACCCCTTGCCCCTACCCCTTGTTTTTGAGTAAAACAACTCCACTATGCCGTCCTCTGATGGTAACGTTATAGGTAAATGCTCCATATTTGTATAGCGCCTTTCTAGTCTTTTTCGACCACTCAAAGCGCTTTTACACTACATCTGCATTCACCATTCACAGACATTCATTCACTGAGCCTAAGTGCTCAAACAGAAACTTACATTCACACACATTCATACACTGGTGGAACTGCCGCCAGGGGCAGTTCGGGGTT
>NC_060157.1:27159603-27196163 GCF_021292245.1 Micropterus dolomieu | reverse complement strand
CGGAAACAAAATCAATGTGTTGGAAGGATTTACACTCGCTTGCTGAATGTTCCCTGGCAAGCACTGGCCTCCTGTGTAAGCAGTGGAACAGCACTCTTGGTATTCGTCATTCACAGTTTGCATACACCATAGGCGGGAGCATACTGTGGAGCTCTGGCGTGTCACGAGGTGGGGCCGAGCGCCGTTTCTTTTTTTCGCTTCATGGACTCCCTGGAGAATGGAATAGGCGAGCACTTCACATTTGTATTTTTTTTCTCTCTTTCTCTGCTGTCTGGAAGAACCAGGCAGAACACAAACAAGACAGACTGGCAGCTTTCACTGGCAGCACCCAAAAAAGGGCAAACTAATTACTGCCTAGACTTGTGTTATCATACTAAACCACTTTAACCCAACTCCTTCAAAGAAAACAGAAAAGGGCAGAACATATAATGTTTGCCATTATTTGGACAATAATGGCAATTATTGTTATTCATATAATGCAGTAATTGAGCACAGATTGTTGGTTAGCATGTGATTGTGCTGATTATGCATTTGCATGTATTTGTACGCATTCTCATACTTATAAGACGCCCATACAATCATCCACATAATCACCACTTCAGCAAGTGTCTCATTTGAAGTAGCAAACACAATACATTTTGATTCAGTTACACAGTAGAAAAAGGGAATCATTTCTCACTCTCTGTGTGTGTCATCTGTTGACTTACAGCATGTTAGCTTTTTTGATTGTTAATAGCATTTCTTTTACTCAAATGTCCTACACGTCATTATGTTATGAAAAATATATTAAAAATATTCCACCAAATCATATTGAGGGCCACAACTTCAATAAATGACTGCTGTAGCATATGACCAATTGTCTACTGGCAGATTAATGTGTTCCTTAGCTGTATTTTTAATAATTTTAGCCTTATTCTTTCAGCTGCAACCCCGGCAAGTTGAAAGAACGTGGGAGCAAATTTGAAAAAAAAAAAATATATATATATATCATAATTCAAAGCAGTGAGTAGGCTTACTTCCATATGTGATAAGTACAACAGGTACAAGGCTTTAGTGCTTAATTCATTCTCAGGTTTTCAGCATAACCAACAAAAGTATTTGGCAACATCCAGTTCAAGAAGCTGACATAGATAAGTTGGTCCCTCAGACGAGAATCTAGATCTAGAAATCATCTGGGAAAGAACTTCGCCTAAGGGCCAATCCCATTTCACCCCTTGCCCCTACCCCTTGTTTTTGCGTAAAACAACTCCACTATGCCGTCCTCTGATGGTAACGTTATAGGTAAATGCTCCATATTTGTATAGCGCCTTTCTAGTCTTTTTCGACCACTCAAAGCGCTTTTACACTACATCTGCATTCACCATTTACAGACATTCATTCACTGAGCCTAAGTGCTCAAACAGAAACTTACATTCACACACATTCATACACTGGTGGAACTGCCGCCAGGGGCAGTTCGGGGTTCAGTATCTTGCCCTACGAAGGCACACGGCTGCAAAAGGCCGAACCGACCACTGTTAAATGAGACGGTCTGGTCTATGGAGGACTGTCTATTGTGTCATCAACTGAGATCTTACCCATTCGTGGCGAAGCTCCGCTCCTGTCGCCTAGCAACCTTCACAGTTGCGGTCCACTGGAATGTAGACAAATATGGATCGTCCATATTTCATATTTCCATAGAGTCACTGAGGAGGTGGTTGCCATTCGCCACAAGGTCATCCACCTACTGAAGACCCAGGATGAGTTACAAACGATATCCCGTGGGTTTGCAGGGCTGGCAAGGCACAGAGCATTTTTTAAAGCAGCTGGAGCAATCGACGGCTGCCAAGTCTGCATCAAGCCACCGAGCGGCCCTGAAGGTCAGTGCTACAGGAACAGGAAACTGTTTCCATCCATCATCCTGCAGGCTGTCTGTGACCATCAGGGCCGCTTCATTGACACCTACGTGGGCAGGCCTGGGTCGGTCCACGACTCCAGAGCGCTCCGCTACAGCCCACTGTACAGGAGTTCACTCTACCCTCCTCCAGGGCATTTCATCCTTGCAGACGGAGGGTACCTGTGCCCCCAACACCCACTCCCCCCCCTCATCACTCCCTACAAGAAGCCATCACTCCAGGTCACGCTCCATTATAGAGCGTGCTTTTGGGATGATGAAGACCAGGTTCCGGGCCATCTTCCTGCAAGCGCTGGAGGTGCACCACACCTTTGTACCTCACATGAGTATTTTTTTTAATTATACTAATGAGTAAATCAACAGACTGATTCATCAAAAAGCATAAATGTTTTTTTTTTTCCAGACTGAAATATATTTTTAACCATTTCAGGTCATAACAGCATGTGCCATCCTCCACAATATCTGCCTTGGGGCTGGTGACATTGTGGCCCCAGAGAACAGTTTGGAGAGTGGTGTGACCAGCTGTCTGCAGAGGTCCTCTCTCAGCCTGAGATACAACAGGCGCTGGCAGTGAAGTACTTCTAGGTCTCCATCCCGTGGACCGCAGCTGTGAAGGTTGCTAGGCGACAGGAGCGGCGCTTCCCCACGCATGGGTAAGGGGGGGGTCAGTTGATGACACAATAAACAGTCCTCTGTAGACCAGACTGTCTCATTTAACAACGGTCGGTTCGGCCTTTTGCAGCCGTATGCCTTCGTAGGCCGCGAAGGCCACGCCCTTCGAAGGATGTGGTCCCTGAATTGAGACACAGCTCTTGATCTATTATTTCAAACATAACCTGCTCTGGAGTAGGTTAGGTGTGAAGCATAAGTTACCGTGGTAATGTACCCCGGGAAGAAGTGAACCACTGTTCACAACCACAAAACCCAAGATTAAACCCGAAGCTACCTCAATCACCCCAAACCCTACTTTGTA
This sequence comes from Micropterus dolomieu, assembly GCF_021292245.1. NCBI lineage: Eukaryota > Metazoa > Chordata > Actinopteri > Centrarchiformes > Centrarchidae > Micropterus > Micropterus dolomieu. The sequence goes on along the minus strand of NC_060157.1, from coordinate 27,193,296 downwards.
GTACTAGTTTAGCAAACAGTGACATTAAGTTGATGTGCTAGCTTGGCAGTGCATGTCTTGGTCTTTCTGTGTCTTACTCCCAACTGAAAACAATTAATTTGGGAGCACCAGTGGAAAATGTTAGTCTGGAGGCCAGAATGCACTGAGTGACTTCTGCTATTGATTTCAGCTGACAGCATGTGTGTGTACACTATTATGCTTTCCATCAATTAGGTATTTTGCAGACAATACTGTCAGAACAAGCACATTTCTTCACACCAATCACATGGGGCATCATTAAGGCAATTTAGTGCAAAGCAAAGTAATACAATCTGGTCTGCCCCCAACTAGAGATTTTCTTCATCTACTAGTAGTCATTAGTCTCGGAGGCTGTGAATGCTCCTGCTCTGACCGTGTTCACTGGAAAGCTGCTGAGACCTGTTCCAGGGCCCACTTGCTAGCTCGGCTCCGGTTCTCATTCCGGGAACACTCCAAGCCAGCATTCCCCACTGGGTCCCTTGCCGGGGGCCTGAAAACCTATTCCTCCTGGTGGTCCAAAGCTCCTGTGCTAATGGTGTAAACAAACACCAACACTACCCTCTGTAGTCTTTCCTACAAGTCTGAGTAAGTCAGCTAATAGGACTGCTAACCAGCTAACGGCAGCTAGAGTTAACAGCAGTGCGCAGGTAAGCGACTTCTTTGTTAAGCATGATTTATACTTCTGCGTCGAATCGATGGCGTAGCCTACGCGTAGCCCTGTACCCTAAGCAGTAGCCTACGCCGTAGCCAGATGTGCACCTCCTCAAAAATATAACTACACACATCCAGGTGTCGCGGACCGTAAAAACTGTGATTGGTCGGCTGGGTAGCCTCGCAATGCCTACGAGCCGACAGGAAGTGCCCCGTGCTTTGAAATAAATTTTGAAGTTTGAAGTTGAGAAGTTTGTCGACTAAGACTCTTCTCATCAACCAATGGTTGGGTCGACAATTAGGAGCAGCCCTAATTACAATTATGACTGGGAAGAAGCCAAGAGCAACTCTACATCTCAAACTTTGCTTTAACATATTACTATATGATTCTGAAACTCTACTGAATGATGTGTGATATGTTGTATTGTATTTTCTATATCATCTATGGGGAGAAAGGTGGATGGAAGTATGGATCTGTTGTGGCAGGATAAGAACATTCTTTCATCATAATTTGAACAAAATGCTTTAGTTACAGTCATAACACACCTGTACAATGTCGCTGAAATAGACACAGAACTTTTTTTTTTCTTTTTAAACTCAAAGCACTTCTGCTCAATGACTCACTGATGCTGGCTGTTTACTGGCCAAAGGTTCACTTGCTCACAACATTTATGTTTGAAAATATTTCCAGTAATTTAAAGGGTGTAATGAGTTACTTGTGACAGCTGGTGTACCCAAAGCACAATTAGTTGCTAAACACAGTATCTGAAGGGATCAGGCTTTGTTACAGCTGCTACCATTCTATTTACAAAGCGAAATGACTAACTCTGATCCTGAATCTTAGGACTTGAATTTGTGGAAATGTCAAGTTTAACAAAATAAAGACATGCCTCAACACTGTAATTCTACATGGAACTTTGTGAAAGTACACAAAATGTACTGAATGTAAAATTAGATTTCGAATATACAGTATATGTGATGTGTGGTGCAGGCGGAGCAAATTCTGATGTACCATCAGAACTGTGTTCAGTTTCCAGTAGGGCTGCAACAACTAATCAACGTAGTCGACAAAAATTCGTTGCCAACGAATTTAATAATCGATTCGTTCATGACGTCATCGGGCCGCAACAACACCGTCAGCTTAACGGACTAAAGTGATGTGAACAGTAAAGTTACAACATCAGCGCTGCAGTAACACCTTCACCACCTGAAACCTCCAGAGTGCGGGAGCTTTTCACTCTTCAGTCAGCCAAAAAGGTTTTTAACTGCAGCGTCTGCAAAGCTGAGCTTTCCTGGAAACACCGGAGCATCTGAAGATGAGGCTCGTAACGTTGTTACTCTGCGGATGATGAAGACTCGTCTCAGTAAGTGAGCTAGCTTCCCATTAAAGCCGTGTTACTTCACGCTATGAGCTGTGATGTTTTCTATACAGTTTGCTTTGGACAATTTGACTGATTTTTAATGGCACTGAGAGTAGCACATTATGATACACAACGGCCGCATTCACATTCCAGATGTGCCCTGACTTTACAATCATAAACGATGCCCAGCTGGAGAACGTTGTTGTTCATAATCCGAATAGTCGATTATTCGTTTCAATAATCGATAGATTAATCGACTATCAAAATAGTCGTTAGTTGCAGCCCTAGTTTCCAGGTGTTGTAGTGGTCGTCTCTGGCATTGTTCTGCATCTGGCATGTTAAAACCATTCAATCCAAGTGTTTTATTGCTGACCTAACGCAGATGCTGGTGAACTTAGACCGGCAGATCCACTTTGACAAGGTTAGCATTGAATGTCATGGTGCCTCAATAAAACCCAGGGGCAAAGGCAGCAGGAGCCATATCTACTTCATTGCTTATAAAGTACTAACATGCATTCAAATGTATTGCAAGGCTGTTTTATGAGGGTGGAAGCCTATATTGCACAGGATAGTGTGTAAATTATAAGGCTGGGGTTTGGTTAGGACATGGGAGGCCTTATTAAGTATATACTGTTTGTTCTTTGAGCAAGGTCAATTGAGTACTTACAAAGTACATACAAAATGTAAACATAATGTATTTGCTCATACAAGATTATATTTGAAGTGTGATTGTTTGTGTTAACCTGCATCATAAATGTGGAATGAGGTTGTTTTTTTTTAATCCGTCTGTTTGATAGTCTGCTACTTACCAAATTTCAATAGAAGTGGGTGAAATTTGAGGGACAGATTCATGCAGCAACCAATAAACTGTTGCTGTTAAAAAGTTTTTTCATGCCCTTTCTTGATAGATGATTGTAGAGACACTGACCTTATTAAGTGGACTGGATAACAGCCAGATCCACATTAGAACTAATAATTGATATACAGCCTTGTGTTACCTTAGACATAGAATAAGGGTCTTAATCAGTTCCACACAGAGAGGTTAACAGAGTTTAAATTTGGCAGAAAAAGTCTGATCGGTGCAACCCTAGATGACAGGAGAGAACAGCAAAAATGAGGGGTGAGAGGACAATCAGGATTTGAGTAGGACTTGCACTGGGCATGCTGAGGCTACATGGCAGACTGCTCGACTCAGTCTTAATACCTTTATTGCACATATTTGAATATTTTAACTGCACATGTATCATGTTAGTTTACATTCTGTTTGATGATGCTGAATCTGTAAAATGCAAAGCGCTGACTATGTGCAGCCTAGCCTGATTTTCCTCTAAGGCAGGGGTTTCCCTGCTCGAAACCCAAAGGAGAAATCTCACCGGGACCCAAACTTACAAAGATACATTATGCATTGCAATAAAATCTACATTTATAAGCAACCGATTGCATGGGACTTAATAACAAAATGACTACTTCTCACTTGATTTATTGCCTCAGAAAGCACTTTCCTATTGAGTTTATGGTCTCAATCATTAGTTTAAGTCTTCTTCAATACAGCATGATATTCATTTTGTAAATTATGAATATGAGGAAAATAATCAATAAAGCAGGGCATGCTTTAGGCCATTGCTATCTTGTGATTGACAAGTCACTACCATGGTGACCTGTCAATCAGGATAGAGGCGACTTATATCCACTGCACTGTTAACCAGCGACATTGAAAAAGCTTATTTAACAGCGCTTCATTTAACGGTCCATGAACCTGTTGAGTGCTGTCAGTGTTTTCGTCTAAGAACTTTGACACTTTCACTGCGTTTTCAGCTCATGAAAGTTAACTGTAACATTTTGGTCACCGAAAAATGTCTTGTTCAGCATTTGGTTGTACTAAAAGACACTCTAAGGAGTCGGCTGTAAATGTTTTCCGGCAAGTACATTTTGTTTAAAGCCTGTGTGGATGCACCTTACCAGAGAAGTTATAAGAGAAGACCCGCCTGTTAAAGAATCATCAATACAAATATACAGGGAAAGCTTTCAACGCCACAGATGGTGGTTCTCCCGCTCCTCCAGCTAGAAAGCCAAACCAAACATATCGTGTGGTTCCATTGACGTAAGGGTGTACTACGTATGCGTCATCGGTTTAAAAAAATGCTTTTTAAACCCTAGTCGTCGAAGTTTTTCAGCGGTAGTTTTTCAGGTTTTACTGGTGATTCTATACAGGCAGTTTTTATGTCCAGGTGCCCATTGAAAGTGTAGCTATGGTTCTCTCCCCATGCATTTGATAGGGGCCTGATCTTTTTAGTCCAAAATAATTGACCGGATGGCTGCCGAGTGCCTTGCCTATAACGTTTGGAGCCGCTCACGTGTTTGCAGGAACACTCACGCCTTTTAACTTTTAACTCAGCAGAAAAGCACCCAACGTCATTTGTGTTTATCCCCATTGTCCAATCAGAATCGATTTGTGGGTTAAATGCGCTCTGTCTGATCGCACTGCTTGCTTTTCATGGTTGTGAATAGGACTTTCGGCATTGATTTCATTTCACCTACATTGTAGCAGCAATCTACAGATGAGAGAGAGAGTGTCAGGGTCTCCGCCTGACCCACCACAGTAGCCACTCTATGTTTTGTGACCTCCTGGCTTATACAAATAAAGCATAGCATTGTTATGCAATAAAAACAGGTCTATGACCCATTTTGGGTCGCAGCCCTAAATTTGGGAAAGACTGCTTTAAGGCATTGTTGATGTAACAGAAAGGCCTATGGGAAGTTTATGTTCAAAGACGTTTGTCAAGTGTTCACTGCTGCACCACTGGTTCACAAGCACTTTGCCTTTACAGTGTAACAAAACCACAAAAGGATGTTTAATGAAAGAAGAAACCTTGACCAGAGGAGAGACAGTTCCAAGGTATAAAAGGAGTGACAAGCTTCCCATCTGTGTGCACATTGTGTGATAGTGTTATAATACTGTAAGTGATATTTGTCTCATTTCTCTTTTGTCAGAGTGGAATTACAAAATTGCAACAAAGTAAAAAGACAATCATCATTCAATCAGAGCACTTTTAGAAGCCAACTTACTGTAGAGGTATTCTGCAAATCTTTGGTCACCTATAACCACTTATTCAAGTTTTTCCTTTAATTTGTTACCCGCCTATTGATTTTGCATGTGTTGTTAAGTCTACCTGTCAATGTGGCATACTGAAAGGAGCTAAAAGGTTGTGTTGAGGCATTTTCAAACTTACCGTTTGCGTTAGTTCATATCAAAAAACAACTGTATCCTACAATAAAACGAGTCACGTGGCAGCATTACGGAGTTCTGCCAAGTCCAGCAAAGCCAGAGTGTGCTTGCTGTCCACTCATATGACCAAAAAAGAATAGAAATGACAGGGAAATGCCCTCAACCCACTACAAATCAAGTTGGCTGTGTCAGTGAACTGTTTTTTGCTTTTATTGTGTATCTTATCTGTTTTGTGCATGTTTTATTGTCTTTGCACTTGTGAAAACACTTTGTAATGTGGTTCAATTCAAAGTGCTCTATGAACAAAAGACTATTATAATTACATGCAATAAGGAAGGTAGAAATCAGGTTGGGGGCGGCTGTGGCTCAGGAGGTAGAGCGGGTTGGCCGTTAATCGCAAGGTCGGCGGTTCAATCCCTGGTTGCGTGTCGAAGTGTCCTTGGGCAAGATACTGAACCCCGAATTGCCCCTGGCAGCTGTTCCACAAGTGTATAAATGTTAGTTTCTGTTTGAGCACTTAGGCTCAGTGTATGAATGAGTGTGAATGTCAGTTTCCGTTTGAGCACTTAGGCTCAGTGTATGAATGTGTATGACTGGTGAATGCAGATGTAGTGTAAAAAGCGCTTTGAGTGGTTGAAAAGACTAGAAAGGGGCTATACAAATACAGAGCATATAGAAAGTGAAAGATAAATATATAGTGTGGATCTAGGAATGGAGGAACGTATGAAGTAAATGGACACCAGGGTACAATAAGACACCAGACAGCTTCCAACCAATATTATATTCACATTAAATTCTTACCAACCTAACTTTTTCAAAAACACAGTTTTTGCTGACACTATAAACTTTCAATCACTTGCCAGCAACAGGACCAGCGCCTGGAAAGGCTGATGAAATTATAAATATAAGCACTCCTGAAAATATTTTAATATTTAATCTGTAGCCTACGGTAATGGTTCCACTGTTGATATACATACAGTATGTGTTTCCTCTGCTCACCTGTCCTTGACAAGGGTGCTCTGTTTGGAGATGCTGTCTGCTCGGCCTCTGGTCCCCGAAGCAAGGGGCTCCAGTACCACCACTTGGGGATTGTCAAGGAAACACCAGCCATTGTGGACTCCGACGTGGAGCCTCCTTTCCTGGATGACAACCGTCCTCAGTGTACCTTCTGGTCCTGGCTGTTTCTAAGAATCAGTGCGAAGAATATTGGTGTTACCACTCACACAGTTAATACACCACATATAATACATCCTCATACATTTGTGCAGTTTTGATCAGGGTATGTTTTTTGTGGTTTTGGGCCCAACTCCTGAGTCACAATCATAGACTGTATAAAAGAAGTGGACGTAGTCATCGTGACGTCACCCGTTGGTTTGTGGACTGCCGTTTTAAAGCCTCGAGTTTGGCTGTTGGGACGCTGCCATGTTGATTTTTTGCAACCAGCGGCAACGTTGGAGCCAGCTAGCTTGCTAAGCTAGGTGCATCTGTAAATTCACATTAACTGTCATTTTAACCGGAATGATAATTTTGTGTTACGAAAAAAACGCTTAAAGCAAAATGTACTCACCAGAGAAAATGAACTGCCAACTCCTAATTAGCTTTTTCAACGGCGATGGTTAAATTTACACAATGTTGTGGGTACAAGTCCATGTCATGTCATGACTTGTCAAGATTGTCCCGCCCTGAAGTATACTCTGCTTTCTGGTATGTTTTCCTCTGAAGTATACTCTGCTTTCTGGTATGTTTTCTGTATGTATATTTACTAAACATCATTCTGGATTAACTTCTGGACATCTTTTTGCAACCAGAGGAGTCGCCCTCTGCTGGTCGTTCAATAGAATGCAGGTTTAATGGACTTCGCCTCACCTTTCAGACCAGGAGGCTCCCGCTTGGTCACAATGAAGGAAAATCTCAAAGCAATAGCATACGTTGATAGTTTACACAATACTGTGCTTCCAACCACTTTGTGGTTACGTTCTTTCCTGTTTTAACATGATTATGCTCTATGTCGAAAACATCTATTGTATTTAAATTAAAATGTCAAGATGCATATTATGTTACAAACAATAGGGATTAATGGCATCTCCTCCATGGATCTCTTCTGAGGCAACTACAAGGACTCAATGAAAGCTTGTCCAATTATCTCTTCCTGCCATAGGTGTCATTTATACTGGGGAAGCTGGGGACCACCACTTTTTGAAAGCATTTGTAAGAAAATCTTCTGATAACCAACCTTGAGAAAGGTTTATTTGCACTAAAAGAAAACATGCAACGTAAATATAGAAGAAATAAATATGCATTGCCAAAAAAGAGCTAAAAAAAAAAGGTAGTAATTATTGCATTATATTCAATTATATTTTTAAACTTTGAATTGTCATCTGCCACCTGGAGTTTTTGTTTCCCTTTAAAGCCTATAAATAAAGACATTTCCACCAAAAACTGGTGCAGCACAATTCTCCGGAATGCAGGAAATTAAGTGTTTAATGCTCCAAATCCCCCCCCCCCCCACACACACACATACACAGATCTCAGCTTTGAATATTTCTTTAAAATAGTGTTAACGTATCTTCTCATCCTGTTCTTGTGACCCCAATATTGTGCATCGTCACATCTTGTGAGCTAAGTGTATCATGACACCCCTAAACAACGCTTAAAGGGGCAACATATAGTTTTTAGTGGCTACTAGCAGTGCGGTTTTCAGATTGCAAACAGGTGTGTGATCGTATACATGCTCGCTTCAACTCATGAGTGAACATAATCTGAAAACAACTGCTTGTATACAGAGATTTCACAATTGGTGCGGAAACGCATGCCGGCAGACAGCTTCACACAACATGCTGGAAACTTAGGTAAACTCCCACTGCATTTAGCCAATGTGATACATCTGCATTTTCTCACCTGTCTGCTTTTCAGTATCATTACTAAGGTAAAACTTCAATCAAGAGCCGAGTTCCAAATAGCCGCCTACCCTGTTTACTGGCCTGGTGTGGGAACACATTTTGACAAATAAATGCTGCTTGCCGTTAAACGCCTAGTATGGTTTTTATACAAGTTCTTTGGATTTAAAAAACCTCTTAAACCCCGCTGGGTTTCCCGCTTTAGCTGCTTCTAAACTGCTTGGATTGTTAATGAAAATATTAATGTTTAAATGTATGATCAATGTCTTAGTATGGACATGCTACACATCGTTAGATCAGTTAGATTCTCCACAATTCAATCGTTTAGTTCATTTAACGGAAACAACGAGCCCCAAAGTCTAATTCTTACAGATTTACCAGTGTAACCTGCATGGTACAAGAGATGAAAAGAAAAAAAAAGTGCAGACTCCCGTTACATTTGAAGCGCTCGTTAAGTCCGAATGTGTCCGTTCCTTGATTATTTATCCAGTTGTTTTATGGTTTTAGTGGACTGCATTTCGTTCAGAGTGAGCTGTTCCAAGCAACAAGCGTGTGCTTCATTTGTAAGTGAGGTTAGAGCCTGCTAACAAGAAAGCAATGAAAATTTGATTGATTAATTAGTGAATTCATTGAAAAACTACATATAGCCTCGTTAGGGAGGATGTAAGAGATAGACCCACAAACACAATAACGTAATAATCATGACAAATCAAATACTACCTATGGTCTTTAAATGAGAAAACTGGTTTATTCCTACGTGGTTCTTACTGTGACCAAACGCAGGGGCGATGGTATTACTTACAAAGTCAATGCAAAGGCGCAGTGATTTCCTCTCAGGTAAGGGATTCACTCAAGATGAAAATTTACAAGCGAGCGAGAAAGTTGCAAGACGCGGTGTTGAGATTGTCCGGACGTTTGTTGCAGCTAAATCACAGCAAAGTGTTTATTTTGGGTTCATACAGCTATAGTAATCGTGAGTTGTGTTTATTCGCATTATCGTGAAACACTCAACAGTAGTCCAGCGATAAAACCCTCGTGAGGAAAGCATTGCGAGGATTAAATTTGAGTTTGGTCTGAATGCACAGTTTTACCTATAATTGTGGACACCGTTCCTATCAGTAATAATACACTGTGGGAGGGCTGGTTTTTGAAATTGTTTTTGGGTACAGACCAGATTAGGTTCATGAATTATCACATATTTATTATCACATATTTCATAGTATACTGTGACTTAAGTTTTAACCAGGCTTGACCTGCTCTTGTTCAGTGCAGTGGTGACTTGCTTATTCAAACCTAGGAGGCAGGTGTCATCCTAAAGTTTCGTGAAGGTCTTCAATACCACAAAAATGCTATTTGGATTTTTAATAAAAATTGTTATGGCATTGTTATTGCATTTGAACACTTTGAAGGTTCTGAATGTATGGGAAATAAAAATGTTTAGCTTAATAAGTTTGTTTATTATCATTGATGCACTCATCTATCAAAATCTATTTAAATTAGAATATTTAAAATGCTTATCCCGGCAAATATCGATACATGTGATTAATTTCTATTCATTCTATTAATTAATTACAAAACTACAAATACGTTACAAAAGTTGTATTTACATAGATTATTTTTTTTAATCCCTTGACAGTCCTATTTATTATATGTCTGTTATTATTATTAACAAGGTCAAACTTAATTAAAAACTGGCTAACTATCAGTGCATAAATTAAAAATAAATGTCATTTGCATTAACAAACGCTGCTGGCACACTGGATGTCTTCATCTTTGTATATTGGCACTCATCACAGAAAAGGTTGCCGACCCCTGTTCTGAGGAGTCGTGAAAAGTATTGATTTGGTACAGAAAGTCTTGTCCTCGCTATCCCTATCATGGTCCCTCTCAAGGCACTCGAAGCAGGCGAGACCAGGGTCGGTACCGGTGATCAAGCCGGGGCACGACAGGCAATGACGAGCCTCTAGGAGCGGCGACTCCATCTGATGGAGAAGAATATTAAGTGAGATTTTCACCGTCTGCTGAAGAGACGTCTGAAGAAAAGAGGATGCTGACTGTATCGGTAGCGTGGTCCTATTGGTCGGCTATGTGCACAATGATTTCAGTTGGTGAGTTAGTGCGTGCATGTGATTGGAGATAGAACCTTTGTCACTGGATGTTAGATTATTACCAACTTTTGGAGTTTCACTTTTGGTTTTACTTAGAAATAAAGAAGGCTGAAGTGTTGGTGTTGATCTAATTATGCGACTGTTTGTTTTTCCCAAACTCAGTTATGGGTGAGTTGGTTGGGGAGTACAATGTTGTTGTAAGTGACAGAAGTGATAAATTAAACTATGAAAATAAGAGCTTAAGTTGTAATAACCCGGAATTATACTTTGATAAAAATATTTTATGGTCACCATGTTTTTTTTACTTTTTCAAAACATTTCCGTGCTAATTAACAAATGTTAAAAAAGAAAACAAGTCAATGTGTCAACAGGCGCTGGTGGAGACTGTACTGCCACCCCGTAGCTGCTGCAGCTAATAACGCACAGCTGACAACTGCTCAGTGATGGACTGTAAATTCTCTAACCCCAAAGTGCAGAGCAAGGCTGAGCTCGCCTCTCATCCCACTCCTTCCCATTTGTTTCATTTCAATCTTCTGTCTTCATCATATCTCTCACTCCCACTCTCCCTTTCTTTCTCTCTCTTTTCTTGTCATTCTCTCTTTCTGTCCCTCTCGCTGCTTAAAACCCTCTCCATATCCACCCACACCTTCTCAATCAAATTAGCATATCAATTCAGCTTTGGGTTTTTCTTTCAAAGCAGCAACAGCAGGAGCAGCAGCCCAGCCTGCCTGGCTACTGTACAGCCCACATACACCACTGCTCGCTGCCGCTCTCCTTATATTACATATCTGCACTGACTGACTCCATCACTCTCTTTTGTCTGCCTGTTTGCTATCTACCCTCCTCTTGTTATCTTCGCTCTTTCTCTCAACAAGCTGATATGCGCTCTCCGGTACACCATATTTTTATTTTGGTGATGGGGATGGAAGATTATGGTTCTCACAGTAACCTCAACCAATTCCTTCACTTCTAAGTTTCCTCTTAAAAATATATTTCCAGTAAAACCTTTCCTCTCATCTCCTCACAATTTCTGTATTTTGTGATAAAAGACCCATGTTGGTTACGCGGCAACTTGGGAACAGAAGCGAGACAGGTAAAAGGAAATCGGTGTTGATGTGCTAAGTTTTCATAATGAATACCCAAATGACCTTGTCTATAGGTCCACTGTGGTGTGTTTTGTGGAAGTTTACTTTTTATTTACCTATAAGAAGACACGTATAGTTTGTTTTTGATCGTGTCAGCTCTCATTTGGCTTCGGTATTGTTACATAACCGCCTTCCAGCTGGATCACATAGGCTAAAGCTCCATTCAATTAACGTTTGCCATCTGAATGTGCCCTCTCAGAGGAGCGTACATCACATGTTTCAATCTGGGACTTAGTCGCATGCACCGTGACAAGCTGGATAATTACTAATTACCAGAGAAAATGATGAAAAACAAACAACATACATCAAATCCCTGTGTGCGCACTATACTGTTACAGTGAGGTGGAAAAACGACATCTATCTTGCAGACAAATTATGGCCTTAATATGAGGGCACAAAATAACTTATTTACATATTCACATGTTTACGGCATCTCGCTGCTTTGTTTGACTGAATTCTCTTGTGATGGTGTATATGTAATTTGTTCTCAGGTCTCTTGTGTACCAACAAAACATTTCAACAGGTTATGTCATGTCAACTTCTGTCTTCGGTGATCTCATCCACCCATTGTCGCTATTTTTGTTGAGGATGGATTCTGGCTGCGGTACGGAAAGATGATGTCCAGCATGCAAATTTCACATACAAAGCTCAGGTGTTTCTTCAATGTCCTCAATGTGCAAAAAACACCAGATCTTTTAGAGGTAACCAAAAAATTTGCAATGTGGGTCTGGATGACAAATGCACTATTAACATATATCTAATAAATCAGCTCACTGTTCCTATTCTTCAGTTTTCATTTATTTTTGCATTGTGATGTACCACGTCGTAGTTTTATTATGTAGTTTATATGGTAATATAGATGCTCTTTTTTTCCTTTGTCCCTCTGTTTATTTTTCTACTTGTATCTTTATCTATCTATTTTACTATGCATATGCATACCGAGCATCGTGGACATAGAAGTTTCCTCCGGGCGGAATAAAGCCTTATCTTGCCTTATCCTATGTCGGATCATTGGCTGCATTTCATACAGCTGGTGTAAATTAGCTTTGTATAGTTTTCTGAGAAAAACATTATGGTGTCTTTGAATTAACCATTAATCATCCAAAAACCTTCGGCTTTCGGTGAGTGGGAGCAAGCAGCACAACTATGACAAGATATTTTCAAATAAGTTCTTTCGGCGACATCCAGATTATAATTATGATTGTGTGATTTTCAACACTGTCGCTGCTCTCGCCTTTTTTCTCCACTGCAGCCAGTGCAGGGGGGGGAAGATGACAGGAGAATGGTGTTGTCTCTTGTTGGACAGGTTTGCCATGAAGTGTTTCAGAGTGAAAATAAAAGAAAGACAGAGAGAAAGTTGTTTATAAGAGAACATCAGTTAAAGTGCTGCTTTCTGTTCTCTGCATCCATCTCCTCACTCCCCTCCTCCGAGTTTCTCTTTCATTTATTTCATTGCTCTTTTCTCACTCCGTCAGTTTCTCTCTCTCTACCTCTCTTGTTTGCGATCCTCTTTCTTCTCCCTCTCGCCTCTGTCTGCTGCCGTCACAGATTTCTTCCTCCCTCGCCTGAAATATGAATATTTTAGAGCTAAGAAGCTTAAAGGGAACAATGAAATGGCCCCCAAGTTAAATTATACTCTATTTCCAGAGTCACAGAAGAGGGACTTTACTGAGTGATGAGCACACCGGTGCCACGTGGGTGTGTCTTTCTCTTTTTCACATACATATAAGCTTGTTGTTTCCTGCTTTTATGTCATTTTTGTGAAATTCCCACCGATCTTGCTTCTAGAATTGCTAAGCGAGGCAGTGACACTGCAACCAATCAACATGGTCCCTTCAGCGATTATAATGTACACTTGACACCTGGGTTAGAAAAAGTGGAAGTTCTTTGGAGCTAATATGCCTAAATGCTGTTTGTATCATTAAAGGAAAAGGAAGGCAGAGGCAGAATGAGACTAATTTGCATGCTTTTTAAAGCAGTTTGTTTTAGAGCTTTGTTAACAGAGTAAACAAAAGCAGTGTGTTGTAAGAAGAGTTGGTGGTGGGTTTTCTGTCTCACAAATAGACGAGTCACCCTAGTGTGGGTGTTGTAAAAGGGAAATTAAACATTGTGCTAAAAACTGAGAGAAAACATTTAGAAGCTAGTGCATCACTATTATCTGCGATGGTTGCTCCTCATGGCTATTAGTCTGCAAGTGCATCAAGTGCAAGCCAAAGCCGACTTCCTACCAATACAGCCTTGAGGGCTCAACAGAAATGTTTCTTAAACTGCAAAACCCACATTTCTAACGTGTCTGCAGTCTTGAGGAAAAATGACCATATTCCTTTGAAATCTGTGTTGGGGATAAAGTGCTCGCCAGCAAGCCAGATAGCACTGGTGGAAAAACTTATCTTACATTGGATAATAAAAAACCCTACAAAAAATACAGGCAATACATTTCTGTGGAGGACTGTAATGCATAATGTTTGCTGAAGAGGTTTGAATATGATTTCAGTCCACATGAATGGTATAAACTCAGACACATTTTTGCCTTTTTTTGTTTTGGGGGTGTGGGATTTTTTTTCCTGCCCTCATCTGAATTTCAACCAAAAATAAAATGACAAAAAACCTCTGAAGTACAAAAGTAGAAGATCATTTCTTCACTTGAGTATTCACACCTGAAAATGGCATTATCGCTGTGAAATATTAACAACAAAGATCCTCTTAGATTCAATTTACCGGTCCAACTGCTGGAGAGAAAGTGGGAGACAGAGGGGTGAAGATGAAATATTAGTAAGCAAAACTGATTTAGTTGCGGACATTGTCATTTTAACAGAATGGAAGTGCTGAAAAAGCAAGATAGTCATTTATAGCGAATGTAGAAATAATAGCTTAAATGTAAAAGCAGGAGGCAGCTGCCTCATTGTGTGAGTTTGAGGAAAATGAGTGTAGATTTTCAGAGGCGGATAAATTAGTTTCTGAAGGTTATTCCTTTGTGCTCAAAGGGCAGGAGAGAAGTGAGAGAGCTTTTTAACTGCTGCAACTGAGACAGAACCTCAAGACAGCAAATGGGTCTTGACCCTGTAATCACTGTATAGGGACTTCATAAATGGTCGTGACAGGGCGTAGGGGCACTGATCAATACCAGGTCAGAAGTCCCAATATGGGCTTCTGAAACCTGTTAAATACTACCAATGGTGTATTATTGGATGACATTCTTATCCAATGCCAAAGAGCATCTTTGAACAGAGACAGGGGTTAAAATATTTTCGGGTTTTGGACTGTTGGTGGCTCCACTGAAACTCAGTCTAAATTATGCTTTACCAACAATTTAAAAGGACTCACAGAAGCATAGAGTCTAAATAGATGCAATTGCACATATCTGGACTAAACTTGAATAACACAGTTATCATGTATCATTATCATCTTACTGAAAGGAAAATGTCTTCGTGTTCATTTGGAAGAGCAGTGATGACCAAGCTGCCAAAGCAGAGTTTAGCTGAACTATATAATCAGCAAAGTAGACCTAATAAACTGTTGTGTTCCGCTTGTTGTAATGGAGACTCTGGGCCCTATTTAACAGCTCGAAAATATACTGAGCTTTAATTTTGTCAGACATGCTTATAAATGCCATATGCTTTGAATTAGGGGTGTGACGGTGCACTTAGGTCACAAGATGAAACCCAATATTGGGTTCACGAGAACGAGACAATATTTTAACACAATTTTTAAGAAATCTTCAATATATGTCAGCAGCATTGAATTTTCATATTGCAAAGGTTTTTGGAAAGTTTGACTTCAGTATGCCTCTTTTTACTAGGTTTTAATAAAATCAGAAGAATTCATGAAAGTTTTTGAGGGGGAAAATTGTTTATTTAGGAATTATTAGTATTTTCAGCGTTGGGGTCTGTTGAAAATGAGTGTAAAGAGAAGTGTGAGATGAGTTGGGAACTAAAAGAGTCAGAATTTCATATATGCCAGCGTATTAACAGATATGATGTTTATCATGTTTACTGACTGCACAAGAATTACTGGTGTCTGTAAGTACTTAATTCTAGTCAGATCTGACCACTTTTCAGTCCTTGCCATTTAATTTCTTCCTTTACATTGGCCTTCCTATATAAAAAAAACAATTGGCCAATGCTAGAAAATACTTGCTATAATAAAAGCCAAAAACATCAAACTAGATTTTTTCCCCCAGTATGGCTCCAATAAAAACTGTCAGCTATTCATCTGTAAGTTTTTGTGTCAGTACTTTGTGAAATCAGTGTGTAGGCTGTTGTAAAAGGCAATAATAACTCTACAGATGGCAACTGTCATCTCAAGGGGTGTATGTGAGTGTGTGAGAGAGAAAGAGCAAGAGAGTGTGAGAGAGAGAAAGCAGGTGAAATTATGTCCCACATGAGTTTTGTATAAGCCAATTACCAAGTGAGTTACACAACTCTGGCCTTTTTCTCTTACCTTTGAAAAACAGCAAACAAAAGAAAAATGCTTCTCTGAGTTTTTGTGAAAGTCACACAATGGAGAAGATGCTTTCCATGTTTTAACCAAATGATAACACAGCACTCAGGACACTGGCCTACACATCTGCATCTATGTCAAGACATGTACGTGTGTGTGTGTGTGTGTGTGTGTGTGTGTGTGCTACCCACACGGTGGATATTAGCTCCCCCATATTGAGGGTGAGTCATCCATGGCAAGAAACTGTGGCAGCATCATTAGCATGCCGCTCTCATCCTCCCACTCCGCTACTCCTTAACAGATTTTAACTGGCACAGCGCTTCCACCGATAAATCACTGTTGCCTTACTGTTGAAACACTCCCATAATTCACAACCAAAAATATTAAGGCAAACACACACACACACACACACACACACACTCATACTGCTGCTTTCCTATTTCATACCACGTGTCCCTGAGCTTAACATAACTCATGCCACTTTCATCCACTGCACATATTGCACCACCACCACCACGAGTATATTACTGGTTCCACTTGGAAAGAAACCCTAATGCACAAACACAAATATATAATTTCTTCTTTTTCCTTTGAAAACTCTGTAATTTCCTAAAAAAAAAAGCTGCGCACTGTAGTTTTTAGCAACAGTTACTATAATAGGAGTAATGTGCACTCACTGGGGACTATCTTCAGCCAAAGGTTAATGTACAGTACCATGTACAGGTATTTGGCATGTGTGGAAAAATGCTGTGAGGTAAAAATGCTTTCAAAGACTGACATTTTTAAGGAGACCTATTATATCCAGTCCTATGTTATAGTTATGTGACTCATCTATGGCAGCTTTGCATGATTCAAAGTGCAAAAAAATTATTTTCTATCTTATACTATTATGCAGGTCTTCAATTCAGCCTCTGTCTGAAACAAGCTGTAGATGTCATGTTTAGGCCTGGAACGATTCATTGATCAAATTCGAATACTAACACAAATTCTTTGTATCAATGCTTTGTTTAATCCATAACTATATAGCTGCTGGGCCGCCGCCAAGCAAAAGTACTTCTTAAAAGATGCATCGATGAAATAATCTGTAGAAGCTTCGAATACTAGCTGTTAGCTGCAGCCATAGTCATATTTAACATGAACATCTGACATTGTAACGTTATAGATATGCCAGAAAATATGACAAAAGCATTTTTTAAAAAAGCATAAAAAAAAAAAAAGCAATGTATTTATTTGGAAAAATATAAATCAAATTCATATTTGCTATGGCCACATCATGCCTTCGAAACAGCATAGATTCTTGTAGGTACAAGTTTGCACAAGGTTTTTGAAGGAACTCAGAAATAGGTAGTTTGAAATTCCGCTTGCTTCTCTCTCTCCTTGCAATCCCAGGCAGACTCAATAACGCTGACATCATGGTTCTGTGGGGGCCATAATATCAATTCCAGGACTCCTTGTTCTTCTTTACGCTGAAGACTTTTCTTAATGACTTTCGCTGTATGTTTGTGGTTGTTGACATGCTGCAGAATAAATATTTAAATTTATTATTATAAATTTATTTACAATTAAAAAAATTTTAAATTATTTGTGTTTTCATTTGCTTTAAATTCAGGTATGATGAAGGTATGATGCAAATTAGCGACAACAGGCATAAACAAGAAACCAGTGCTTGCAAAAGGTTCCTAGGTACATATTGAATATTCACAAACAGGCATTGGGGGAATCCATCGGTTATCTCAGCTGCAGTCTGAAAGAAAGAGGTGTGATGCTTCACTGTTACCATTCTTGTACCGCTCTCCAGACCTTCAGCAAACAACCTGCATTCTGCTGCAGCCAAGTATTTCAAATTTTGACTCATCAGCCTAGAGACTCTTCTGCAGCCCAGTTCCTGTGTTTCTGTGCATAGTTGAGTTGCTTGGCCTTGTTTCCATATCTGAGGGATAGCTTTTTGGTCTGCCAGTCTTCCACGAAGGCACTTCTGCCCAGACTTCTCCGGACAGTAGATTGGTGTACCTGCTATTTTCTGCCAGATCTGAGCTGATGGCACTGCTGGATATCTTCTGATTGCGAAAGGAAGTAAGCATGATGTGTCTTTCATCTGCTGCAGTGAGTTTCCTTGGCCGACCACTGCGGCTACTGTCCTCAACATTGCCTGTTTTCTTGTGCTTCTTCAAACGAGCTTGGACAGCACACCTGGAAACCTCTGTATGCCTTGAACTGTCTGCCTGGGAGAGACATTGCTGATGCAATTTAACTAGCTTGTGTCTTAATGCTGTGCTCAGTCTTGCCAATGTGCATGACTTTTGACAGTAAATCGTCTTCAGCAGCCTCACTGTTAGCTGAGTTTTGCCGTTCCTCACCCAGTTGTATTCTTCCTACACAGCTGTTTCTGTTTCAGTCAAAGATTGTGTTTCAACCTGCATATTGAATCGGTGATCAACAGCACCTGTTTGGTATAATCATACACCTGACAATACGCCTGCAAAATCCCTGACTTTGTGTACCTAGAAGAATTTATGCAGTTTTGAATTTAAAGGGTGTCACACCAAATTATTGATTTGATTTAGATTTTTCTTCTGTTCATTCACTTTGCCTTTTGTTAAATGATATAATCTATTAACATTTCTATATTTGACAGCATTCTAACTTTATTTTTTCCACACCTGCCTAAACCGTTTGCACAGTACTGTACATTTGGTGCTCTATTGAGTATTTACGGCAGCAGGATGATGTGTGTGGGGTTGACTCAAAATAAACTACAGTGCCCATGTGTATCGTAATGAAGGGATATGTCACCCAGTGCAACAGTGTGACTTATTGATGTGCTAATATGTTTCCTGGCACAGAGGGAAAAGTTAGCTACCCAGGCAAAACATATTACTAAGATCAATACATTGTTGTTTATTTATGGGATTAGTTGACAATACAAAAAAAACCACCAGCAGTATCCTTTGGCCTTTGAAAAACAGTTGCAAGATAAAAATAGTGTGACAAATCTGGTCACAACTAATGATTTCATCAGAAAGCTACAATCTTAAGACAGCACTGTGCTAAAGATGAATAAAGATCCATTGGAAGCATTTTGTTTGGTCAGAAAATATCTGTATATTATATAGCAGTCTTTAATGGTTCATTCAGTTTGTTAGAAAGGCTTTAGTTGCCTTTGTGCTTTGTTCCGCTAACTGTCAGAACTTTGAGGGGGTGCTCTTAACCCCACTTAACTAGATTAGTTAACCTTACAACTGAGGTTGTGACATCTATCTGATTCACACTGGATAATAAGGACAAGGTTACTTCATTACTCACTAAAATAGATAATTACTGGAATTTACACAGTTTATGCGCATGGCAAATTTACATAGATCATGATGGTGATTTCTGGGTCCCTAAAAATAGTAGTCCCACACAAGCAATGCTTTAATACAGGGAAGGCAATGATATCACTCCTTTTATTCAACATTACATTAACAAAGTGGCCAGTGTTAGATGACTAAGGGCATAATTTCCAGATGCTATTGTGGTAAATAATGACTTCTGGTCAGCATCAGCAACATCTGTTTCTGGAACTACAGCAGCCACAGTGACAATTCATGCTGCAGGCCTGACGGCACCTGATGTGACCTGAGAGTGAAGTTTATCTTATCCTGCTGATAATCAATAAGGCTGTGCCGTAGGGACCAGCTGAATTCCCAAATAACTAATGGTTATTTGCGTGTTGAGATGGCAATAGCTTGAATTTTGTAAAACAATACTCTGGGGTGTGTGTGATGTTCCTTTGCACTTGAGAAGGAATAAGTAATATGAGCCTTCCTTTATCCCATCACACAGTCTGAGATTCAAACGTACCATATATCAGAATCAGAAACACTTTATTGTAGGGTATGGCATTCATACATAGCATTTGCTCTGACAAAGGGTGCAGTGAGTCCCAAAACACTTCCGCTACATCTATCTGAGAACAACGCTGTGAGACAGTTTGGTCAGATTCTCCAAATACATTACTTCAACAGAGGAAAAACAGAGAAAAACAGCAGTGACTGTGAGACTTTAAGTTTATTTTAGCTATCTTTCCTTATTCAACCACTGTGCATTCTCTGTCTTGTCTGACTTACAGGCTCTATAAGCAGTGGCAGTCTGTTTTGTCTTATCATTTGGATCGTCAGTCATTACAAAGACCTGAATTTTATGAATACTTGATGTGAGCCAAGTGCATTAAATCCCATTCCTTTACACTCAGTTGGTTACAGTGGTTACAGGCCTAATTATGAGGAGAAGGCACTCAGCTGGCACATTAGGAGGTGCAGCCAAACTCTGTGTCCTTAGAGAACAATGTGCAAGACACCTCCTTATTTCAGAAATGTTCAACCTCCTTTGTCTTTTTTTTTTTTTTTTAAATAGTACCGCATCCACAGGGGAAGTCCTACTTTGAGTGAGTTTTCTTCTTTTAGGACAAATGAAAACTTCCTGGAGCTTTTCTGCCAAAGTCTTTCTCCATTCATTAAATCAGCCTACAGCGGTTTGTTCTGCCTGCGGCGTGGCACCGGTCCTTGCCTGCTCCTCTACTCCTCTTCATTGTCTTCTGTTCTCCCCGGTCTTTTGATCAGAAGCCAAGACGTTACATAATTTCTGACAAGATCTCCTGTCCTTTCATAAGGAGTGATAGATTTTAATAAAGATGTACGTGAACAGTTGCTACGAAGTTAGTCAGGTGATGTAGCCTCTGGCTTCCCTCAAACTTTGAGACGGCAGTTCAAACAACCCTAAAGATGAAGAGTGTTCATTTTTTTCAAGTGGAGCTCAGAGTGCATTTGTAGAGGTCAGAAACCACAGTTCAGATAAGCCCAGGGCAAGTTAAAGTATGCTATGAAGCTATGGAAAGCAGCTACAGTAGTTAACATGAAAAGCACATTAGCTAGGGCACTGGCTGTATAATAAATGGGAAAGTGGACTATAAAGAGAAGCCACACTCTGTGATAGTTTGTTGGGCTAAAAATAGCAATACTTATGGGGAGATTATGTGACGACTGTATGTCAGACTGGCAGGCAGCATAAAGGATTCGTTTCATGCTGCACTGTACATTCATCCCCCACCCCATTCCTCTTCATTTGTGTCACTCCATTTCTGCCTCGATACCAAATTAAGCACAGATAAGCTGGCATGGAGTCACAAACACACACGTGCACATATTCTCTCATGCAACGGTAGAACGGAGTTGGCGGGTGAGGTGTCAGCATCACTTCAGAGACAGCTTGATGACAATCCAGCTGGAGTCACACTTTTAAAGGTCACACACAGATCACACACTTTTTCTTTCTGTCTCCTCTCTCTCTCTCTCTCTCACACACACACAAACATACACGCACAGTTTAATTAAAAGCTGTAATCAAGCTGACTTCTGCACGTATTAACACCTCACACAGTCACGAGAATGTCATCATATCACTGAAGTTATAAAAGTCTGGAACATTTAACTAATCTACGCAACTCAGACTGGTTGTGAAGACAAAAAAACCGTGAATGCCAAAATTAGGAAATTATTCATGCTAACATGACACTTACCTCACAGTGGAAAAGGAAGGCAAATTTGTAGCCTAGTTCCCATCGTTTGTATTTAGGTGCTGCCAAAACCCACTGCCACTACTTATTTACCCATGTGCATGTCCAAATATCACACACGTGGATGTCAATAGATATAACCGGACTTTTTTGGTGAAAAGTTCACCTTCACATACAGCTTTCAGCTTACCAGTTGATCTACATTCCAACCCTTACCTATTGTCAGGATATCTGGGTACAGGCCAAAATAAATAAATTGCAAATGCAAGCAGCAAAAATGTGTTTCTGGGCTAATCTTTAGAGACAAGGTGAGGAGCTCAGATATCGGAACTGAGCTGAGAGTAAAAACACTGCTCATTCATAGTGAAAGGATACAGGAAATAATTAAAAGAGGCAATTGAGGTGGTTCAATCATCTTATAAAGATGTCTCCTGGATTCCTCCCTTCGGAGGTATTCTGGAAATATCCAACTGGGAGCAAAAAAGGGGCAGACCCAAAATACACTGGAGAGATTACATCTCCCACCTAGACTGGGAAAGCCTTGGGTTCCTCTGGGAAGAGTTGCATGTCACTAGGGCAAATGATGTCTGGTCCAGACCCAGAAAAGCTATGGGTATGGATGGCTGAATGGATAGGACTGTTTACTGTGTTTTGTTTGTTAATCAGGCATATTATACACAGGCATACAGGAAACAAGGTTTCCTTTGTGCACCACAAAGAATCTGCTACTAGCATGCACAGTGTTGTTGTGGGATTTTTACTGATGCTTGTAACTACTCTGACTCTATTACTGACAGTACTGTATCTTATACTGTATATACTTGACACTACAGAGCAGTACTATTTATAATTTTAGACAGGCCTGGTCAAATGAGCCCCACAAGCAAGCCCCTGGAGGTCTGAAATATCATTGTCAGTGTGGTGCTGGCAGTTGAGTTTGTACCTACGGGAGTACAAAATGTTCCTCAGCAAATTTAATGGCAATCTGCCTATTAAATTTGTTTTTTTCCTACTGTGTCCATTTATTAATTAATGCATTCATTTCTCTCTCTCAGTTCCTTCTTTTTTTGGTCACATAATCTGCACTGGTCCCTTTCAGAGACTTAGCGGAAATCTGGGCAAGTTACAGGGGGATAAATCTCCATAAAGCCTCCCTTTTAATATAACTATATTTAAATAGGCTTGCTACCCCCTAAAGAACTGGCTACCTCCAGAGGGTATGTGGGCAGAACTGAAAGGGAAGCAAACTTGGACCCACAAAAGTGCCTTCACATAATGGTCTGAGGGTTGCTCCTAGGCGGGTCAACATTATATGCTCAATAACATACTAAAAGGGAATAGAAGAAAAGCAAAACATGCACAAATTATACCTGCGACTACAGAAGCACATGCACGCACACACACACACACAGATGAGTTATGAAAGAGGGGCGTGTCATAATGGTGTTCTGTGTCTTTGCTCATGTTATGTGAATCCATTTATAAGTTATGACCCTTTTTGTTATAGGCCACTTCCATTGCCATGACGCCCTTTAGTAAGTTGGCATGAACAGAAACACACACCTTCACTCACACACACTTAACCTTAGCTTCGCTTAGCGAAAAACTGTTGGTGAGAACGGTGAGGAAATGCTTGTGGACCAACTGACTGACAGAGTAAGCCAGAGAGCTGCTGGTTGTAGATAAAAAAGGAAATGCACTTGACATGTCTGTTAGGCCTCGAGGATGCACACAATGCGTTTTGGTAAGGAAAACATAACTTTTGTTTATTTAGATTTTAAGAAAACTCCACAGGGCATGTTTAACCTTTAAATTTAAACCAGTGAAAACAAGTACAGCTAAAATCGAACCTCTAGCTGAACCATCATATAGACCAGAAACCTATGACCAGCAGTATTCTATTCATAGTTTTCACGTGACGTCACATTCCAAGGAAATCGCTCCCTTGGAGGGAAAAAAGACGTTATTTCCCGCTGCCTGCCAACCAATAAGCAAGTGATACACTGTTACTTTGAGTTGCTGGAAATGCTGGATGGTTGTTGTGCTTTCTGATTTACTAATCAAGGAGGAGAGAAGCCTGGGCTGTGTTGGTGAGGTGAGGGATTCTCCACAAGGTAAACGTAAACATACCGCAGTCGAGCGGCGGCAGGGACCTGGCAGTTTTTAACGGTAGAAATGCGGCAGCGTTTCTTTTTCTTAAGTTGAAAGGTGATCCAAATAAAATTTGACTGCTTTTGCAGCGTCGCAATGGGGGAGTGTTGTCTGGGTCTGTTGTTTTGCCCTCCAGGTAACCGCGCATGTCATGTTGTTGTAGGATTGTCACCAGCAGGTTGTAAAGTAGTCCGAATTATTAGCATGATAATCTGCATAAGTACCCGCAAACTTCGGCTGGCCCCCCTCACATTCACAAACATTTCAATCCATCCTGAATCTGGTCAGAACAATCACAAACGCTTATCTAATATGGGGTGGGTTTAATACCATGACTGACAGAGGAGTGCCATTGAGACATCTCTCTAATAAAGAGGGTAGTCTGTGTGTGTGTTTCCATTATGTCAGGAATCGTTCATCCAATCAACTTCAAACGTGGCGGGTGTGTTGCTGCGGACCCAAGGCAGTGCAGTTTCGCGTTTGGTGCAATTCGAACACGCAACATGGTCAGAATTAATAAATACAGTAGAGCACTGAGCGGAGCAAATCAACAAATTAACGTTTAAGAGACGTGCTCACAATAAAGCATGTACTGGAGTGAGTGTGTCCCGGCGATTAATCCACATCCATCAACTGATGATCTCATTCAAGGGAATCCAATCTCACGTTTCCTCAGGCTTTTCTGAAGAGGTGTGACACAGACTATTTTAAATGTCTTTCAGAACTTTTCACTGTAAAAGTTCGCAATTCGATAATAAAAGCATTGCTGTAAAAAAACTTTATCGGGTTTTTATTTTGTAGGCACAATCACTTAAGAGGAAGCGATTATGTGTGTAACTGTTGCTGTCATGAGATCTATTTTTTTTTTTTTACCAGCCCCTACAAAAGTATTTATTTATTTGGCCAGCGTGACGCCTCTTGCCGACCACTGCTATAGGTGAAACCAATGTGAGATGCACATTTTGACATCGGCGCCTGTGAACCGGCACTGCGCTAGTTTTCATAAACAATCAAGATGGCTGCTTCTGATGTGGAACTGTTTCTGATGAATCTGCTGTCACGTCAGTATTGAAAAAAATTGGACGGTATATTTTCTGTCTTTGCTGTATTTCTGACAGGATTTGGTAAGTTTAATACACCAACTACGCTACAATACACGTTTGGTTTTGCTCTGATTGGTTGTAGGTCTATGTCCAGAGGCATTTTGGTCTTTGCTTGTTAAAAATTCCCGTTGGAAATCAAAAATGAACAAGGTTACAGACTACTCTGCATTTGCGAGATGCCAGGCTACCAAATTATGTAAGACTTTTTTCCCCCGTTTTCTTTTGAATTAGAATCACTTTTAATGGTCAGGTATCTATACACATATAAGGAATTTGAATTTCTGTACATACAATGAACAAGCATAAACAAACAGGACAACAAGCTAAACAACAAACTACAGTGTGCAGTACACATTTGTAGACAGCAAGATCAATCAATTTGCCTTTCAAATCTGGTTGTCACATTTTGCTTTGTGCTTGCTCTTTAAAGGAATAAAGTGTATTTAATATTGTTCAATGTTCTCAGATCACAGTTTGTGTTATTTTTATCTCTTGTTGTTTCCTTTTATTGATCTATCTATGTTGATCTGTTGCCCACATATAACCACATTGCCTATGAGTTTTTGAGTCGTGTGTACGAACTGGGGAAGCTGCAAATGAATTGTGCTTCTTGGGATCAATAAAGCTGTCTAAATCTGAATCTGATGTTCCTGTTTTTACAAAGCTTCCAATGTAGAGATCATATTTTGTAAGAATTAAATAAATGTTATTTAACTGTAACTTTCCAACCTTTATATTTTCCACACCTTTCTTAAAATACACATTGAAAAAAAAGTTTTAACACTGTTAACTCTACACTGCCATGAACACTTTAAGCCACCATTTTATGGTAAAGACCTTTTCCATGCAGATTCTTCACTCCTCTAACAAAATAACCACCTTAGCTGAAAGCCACCTGCAGTTCTGTAAAACAAATGTTTAGGCAGTTGCTCCATCTTAGGTACACTTAGTATAAATATAGACCATTTGCTCCACTTAATAAAGTCTAAACACTCCCTCGATCCTCTGTGTTTGAGTTTAAGGTTCTCGCCCAGCAGTATCAAAGAGCAGCGGGAAAGAGATACGGAGTGACAGTGTTGTCATATCAATTCTCATCCCTACTAAAGACACATCTCACTTAGGCTGAAGGGAACAGATAGGGCCCATGCAAAGCCACTGTACAAATAACTGCTAGTCCATAGTTGCACCTGTCAAATATGGTTAACCATCCGGGTTTCCGTAGACAAGCGAAAGGGAAGAGAATAGATAAGCTCCATTTACTTTGGGAGGTGATGTGCCTTAAATTGCAGTGGCAGCTGTAAAAGCTTGTGCTTGCACACTAAAGAAACGGAAAGTGAGATAAAGGAAAGCATCGGGGTGGAGAAAATAATCTCGGCAGAGGTGTGTCAAGGCCATCATGGCCATCTTTAATTTGAGGAGT
This sequence comes from Micropterus dolomieu, assembly GCF_021292245.1. Lineage (NCBI taxonomy): Eukaryota > Metazoa > Chordata > Actinopteri > Centrarchiformes > Centrarchidae > Micropterus > Micropterus dolomieu. The sequence continues at coordinate 27,167,222 of NC_060157.1, read as the reverse complement.
GTAGTGAACTGTTACCTTAGAAGGATGAAATGTTGCATTCATATCACAAAACTATATGGTGATTTATTTTCCCTTGTAAGCACACCATATATATTCAAAGCATGGATTTTCTCAACAGGACATCTATTTTAAGTACACAAGCAATTCAAAGGCTCAAACTGTAGACCCACAGTATGAGAATATCATAAGGCGATTTGGCGTGATTGGACAACTCTTGTGCCAAACTGTTACTGTCCTGTGTCATGTGCCATGTGCATGGATTCTCAAGGCTGTGTGTGTTATGGAAGTCTGGCCTTACTGTGTTATGGCAGTCAGCATTGATCAGCTGCAGCAGCTGGCTCTCAAACTTCTCCAGGGACGGCTGGAGGTTGATGGTCAGTCTGTTCAGAGAGAAGGGCAGCATCTTGAGCAGCTGAGGCCTCAGCAGAGCATCTCCTGGTGACAGTATGAACATAGCATCAATGTATCAACATGCCATGACATTTTACATGATTTTATCTTATTTAGATTACTTCTTGTAATTCGTCATGTTAATTTTGTTTTCGGGTTCAGTTCTGTTGGGATTGCTGTTGAGGATAAACAACTGAAAAATAAATCTGTGAAACAAGTTGTGAAATATATTTCCGTAAATGCCTTTTCGTGACCCATTTGCAGAGTTCCCTGACATTCCCCATAGTCCCTAGAAAATTTATCATGGCATCCCAATTCTAGAAAACTAAAGAAAATGCATGGTTTGATACAGTTTTACAGCTATGCTGATTTTGTGCCTGCCTTATCATAGAAAGTGAGCGGAACTCCAAATAACTTTAGCAGTAGTGTCTATTCAGCACCAAAGTGTTGGCTTCCAGAAACACTTGCAGTTTCATGGCAGCTTTACTTATTAATATGTCTGCCTCACCCTGGACGTCAGAGATGCTCCACTTCAAATATGATATGCTCCTAGAATGTATGTTTGCCTTTTTCACCATGCTAGCAACATGATCTGTGGATGTAAATGTCAATCTGTTGATCAGGTTGGTCAGTTGGTCTACAATTTGGTTATATGCAGCAAAGGAACGCGCGTTGGAAACAAACCCGAGCCGCTGTGGTAAGGACTCAGTTCCTCTTCAGTCTGAGGTAAAAAGTCAGGAGCAGATGCTATTTGTATGAATTTCCATTTCCTACTCCCACATGTTATGCCTCTGAACAAGGATGCCTTAAAATACAAATTGCATCAGAACAAACACATTTTCACCTGTGCCACATTTCTTCCATTTTAATGATACAAAACCTTGGTGGGGTCCTTTAGTAAATGATGACAAATGCAATTTCAGTGGTCAGCAAATAAAAAAGGGCCACAAATTGTTAGTAAATATCCACTATAGTCTTGTTTGTTTAAATTGTAATCCTTTAGATTTCAGTCCGGATTGATTTCAAGAGTCCCTAGCTGCAGACAAAATGGTGGACATCCGCAAGATTACCTCTGCACACAGTTGACAGGAAATCATGTCATCTTCTCAGCTTATGCAGTCTTACTGTACAAAACATAACATTACATATTTATTTTGGTGGAACAAGTGATCTGGGGCACTGAATTTGAATCAGTGGTCTGTTTATCAGACCACAAATGCAACATGAATTAGGTTGGAAAAAAGACACCACCGGGGCGAGGTGTTTCTGATTACTGAACAAAAACACAACAACTTTATTCCCTGATTTTGGTAAAGCTGGATTATATTTTATGTAGAAAATATTTTCTGGTTTTCCCTTTCATGTCCCCAGCTGTTCTACTTCAACTCTCAGAGGCAACCGAAATCCTGCTAACTGTAGTTAGCCTGGACGGGGCGGGACATTAAAAAAAAAAAAGGTCTGACGCGCTACAGCAAACTTTACAATGTTGAACAATATGATTATTGACAAGTTAGATTAAACGATACAAATTAGAGATCAATGTAGAGCCCTTTTCTTGCACTAGGATTTAATGAATACAAAAACAACCCACAGAAATGTAACAGCTGTAATTAGTTTTAATATTCAACTAGTTATATGAAATTTTAATGAATACAGTAAATCATATACTAACAGCATACTATTAACAGAACATTATCATTTTTATTTAATGTTATACTATTATACAAATACACTCAGTTATACTAGTTCCTTCTCCAGGTTGTGGATGGTGCCTTTGCAGTGGACAGATGTTAGATTTACCCAGAGTCAGGATGCCATTGTGACAACATTTGCTCCTTCTAGCTGCCTCCCACTGAGAGTGACACGCTCCTTGTTCTGTTTTACATCTGTTGAACTAAAGTTATTGTTTTAAATATTGTTCAGTAATCTGGTTCACATAAAGTGTGCTGTGGGTTGTGTTGGTACTGCTGGTGTATCATGTATCTGTCCCTGGTTCAAAAACTACAAGTCCCAAAAATGCATCAATCACAGAAGAGTTTTCTGTGATGAGTGTTTTAAAAATCTGTTTACGATGGGGCAATCTCAGTATTTTTGGACTGGTGGCAAAAAAAAAAAAAATCGTTTAACTTTGTTGGAGTTGAGAAATACACATTTCAAAAGGTAAGTATTTGTAGATTTTCCTTGATAATCAAGCTAGATGACTCATAGTACCATTTGTTCCATTATATAACAAGCGCAAATCGCAATATTGTGCAAAATAATAGCAATATGACTTTTCCCGCTGTTGAGATGAGTGATTTCCTGTAAACTACAGAGGTGCCACTTGCGGAGGTCTGCCAGTATGTCTGCATCCAGGTCCCTCTTGTTGAATTGACAATGCCTGTAGTAACTGGAGGTAACAGCAAATGCGGTTTAAAACTGCAGGTCACAGAATTCTGGGGGTAATAATTCAGGCAGTAGCCGGTCTTTTTCCATCATTCTGCGAGCAACAATGAACTGATTTTATGCTGCACACGGCAAGAGTCTGCAAGCAGCGGGGCACAGTTAAAGGACATGGTTACCTCACTGAGAAGTTAGAGGTGTGCAGCTTATCGCCTGCAGCTCTTCATCAACAGCTCACTGTGGCTGCCCCTTCTTGTTCCATCACTCCCTAAAGTATTTCAAACTGGTCTGCTGTCAAAGAATGAACTACAGCAAGTAAGTGCTAATCTTACTGAGAAACACATTTCCTGTGACTATTTCAAAATAAAGGTTTCACCAGTTAAATGCTTTTAATGTGAAACTGCAGCAGTGGGAAATATTCGGTTTGCATTAGCAGTCACTTAAAAAATGCCACCACAAACACTTAGTTTGTAAATCAGCAAATATATAATATTGCAATACTTTTAGTAGTGGGGCATAGACTCAATCACCATGGTGGTAAAACATAGTAACTTAACAGACATTTATTTAAATAAAAATCTTCGACTTCGTTTAATGTCTACACCAGCTGTGTGACGGCTAATGGCTCAATTGCAAAACCTGAAGTGTCTATTTTATCGACCGACATTGAAAGCTGTGATAATAACTTAAGCCTCCCACCTTCACTAACTGCTAGCTTAACAAGGCTAAAGCAGAGGCATCGCAGGCAGTGAAAGTATAGGGGGTGTCAATGAGTGGTAAGGAGGATGTAAATTTGCAACATACACCATCAAGCAGATTTTTCCATACACAAAATACATTCCGTCAAGCATTCAATAATTTATTGTCATATTTCAAACTCCTTCATGAAGATATTGATGAGCTGGATGAGGAACATATTCCCTTCTTGGCAGCAAATGTTTAAACGATCAACCCACACTCTCATTATAAATATATTTAATTACAACTTTTCTGAGAGGCCGCAGCTTCATCTAAATGACAGCTCCACTGATTTGTGGTAAGCTGTCTAATGCCAGTCACTGGAATATTTACACCACAGAGAGAGATAACAGTGCTTGTGTCAAACAATCCAACAAAAATGCTTTCCATCGGGGTACTTCTTGTGAACTGAATCGATTGAAGAAAGCATCTCAGCCAATGGATAGAGCGGGGAAGCCTGTGAAGTCCACAATCACAACTTTCAGACACAACAAAGAGAAAATAGCCAGTGTGATTGTAATCTCTTCAAGACTAATGTAGCCATCAAGCGTTTCATTGCAGCCCTTGTCTCTAGAGTGCAGAGTTGGACTGTTCTGAATGCGGCGTGAATATCAAACCGGTGGCTGTGGTCTTAAAAGGCAGCTTAGGTCTCTGCTGCTCACAGCCCCAGAACATGAAGAGGATTAGCCAGCTACCATACCTCCCACTGACTCCCAATGATTATAGCTCTGCACTGTCAGACTTCATTACATTCCCCCTTAGAAACTTACTTTCTAAGTACTGCAGACATTTCAACTTCTGATGGAACTAAGTTTGCACAAAAAGCCACTATTAAGTAACATGATCAATGTCCTGCATGTTATATTGACAGCTGAAGAAAGACATGTGAGTGGTTGCTGAACATTATTATGTGAGTATACACCTGAAATAAGCTGAAAGTGTTGGATAGAGTCATGTCATCTTTTAATTACTGTAGTTTAGGTGACATCTTTGTTTACTTAAATGTGTTTGACAGCTGAATAGGGACTAAATGTGCACCGAGAGTATCTGCACAGTATCTGTAATGTAAGAATCAAAGCAGCACCACTAATGATTACCGAAACTACAACAATTCTTTAATGAGCTGCACAGTAAACACAGACTTAAGATGGGAATAGACAAGCTACATATGACCGACATCATTTGTTTGGTACTGTCTAAAAGGAGGCCATATTAAACGAACGAGTGAATACATTTGTAGTCCAATTAGAGTTGTGTCAATAGAAAGAGCCCCCAATCCTGTAAAAACAAAGATATGTGACTAACTCAAGAAACTGACAGACATTGACAGACAGTGTTTATCATGTAAATCCATGCTGCAATTTGTGCCAAAATGAAATGGAGGGAAAATGTTGAAATGGGCAACATGGACCATAAAGTCTGCATAGAGAGCTGGAGGTGAGTGAGGTAACCTTCAGGTGAGCTGTGGCTCCATAGTGAAACCCATATCTCAGGGGTTAGAATAACCCACTGTTTAACCATTTGCTTGCCATTTTCTGAATTTTTTTGTCTTGCCAATTTTCTATTCTATTCTATTTTCTATTCTCCCACTCACACGATGTCCACCACCTAATCATAAGGCAACCAATTTGAATTTCTAAACACAGTATGTTTTCATCGACCGACCATCAACACCAACTGATCCAGACTTCTCACACATTTTCCTGTTTTGTGAGTTTTCATCTTATCCCGATCATTTATCCATCTATTTCTACATTACAACCACACACTGCTTCACATTCCTAAAAGGTCTTCTAATCTTGCCAAACTTCTTAAAATCATCTTAAAAGAGCAGCTGGTAAAGTAGGGGAGCAAATCACTCATTCTTTGACCCTAGACCTTCTGAGTGATGTAAAGTTTACCTGTTGGAGAAGCTGCAAGCCCGGGAATGTTCTCATCTCCAGATACAAGCACATTCTCTGGAAGGAGGTGCATCATGGAAACCAGTGCGGGGTGGTTTTTTATGACACACTCCAAATGTGCTCCATCAACTGTCTTCAGGAGACTGCTGTCTGCAAAAAAAAAGAAATTTGTGTAGAATTATGTAATATTTCACATGAATTTCACGACAAACAGGCAAACTGCTAAACCTTTCCACCCCACCGTCATCCTGAACCCACCCAAAGAAACGTCATCCATCTCCTTGGTGCGTCAGAGTCTAATATTTTCCCAGAAGCAATGAGTCACCTGACAATATGACACCCAACACGCAGACACTTCCATTTTTCAATATTCCATTTGGGTGTTGGTGACCTAGGTGCAATGTTCCATTACACTGCGAGCACCGGTTTCCCGGCTAAAATGAAATGACAAGCATTCAACTTGGAAAACACGCTCCTCCAGTACAGCACTGCAGCATAGATGACACACAAGGTATGAGCAATGGGGCAGATGTTGTCATCTTTCAAACGGGTCATCCAATGACAAGTGACGACCCACAATTCCTGCCATCAACACAAAGCACAGACCATTTGGAAGTTGAACAAAGTGGTGTTTGATGCGCTGCGTATGTTGGCTTCCTTCAAGCCTGAACAGTATCACAATCTTTCACTCTGACAGGGTAAATGATTGCACCTTCAGCATCATCAGTGACAATCAATACAGGAAGCTCTTTTCATTCCCATAGGCCGTTTCAACAAGATGACAGTGAGCAATCTGAAGGCGAGTTGTTATAGATAGCGAAATGGTGGTGTTGTCGGAGAGCATTTAAGTGAATTCATAATTATCATGTTTAATAATGATTGCTGTGACATTGTTTACATTGTTTGTTGTTGTCAGAGAAATCAACATGGATGACAACGCTGACACAGAATCGCCACTTTGGGGTTCCAGGTACCCTGCAATGCCACTTACTCCGGCGTTCCTGTGCATTCCCCTGCACTCCCAACCACTGCCTATGACCATAATCTTTCCCTAACCTCAATCAAGTAGTTTCAGTTGCCTGGACCTAAACAACCTTAAGTTGAGTGGTAGGGCAGCCAATCAGAAAGCCTACACATGGATAATTTTTGAAACTGTTATTTGTTTTGATATTCTTGATAGGTAGGGTAAACTATTCACGTGTCAATCATGTATGCAGTGTTGCTCTAAAATGATTAAGATAGTTCCATATTCTGTAAATTCATAGATTTATGCTGAGGAAATAAATATAAATATATTTACAATATATACAGAATGCTGTTTCTAAGCTTTCTGCCATCTACCAATAGATACATGTTAGTGGAAATGTTTAGATGTGAGAATCCCAGAGTTGTGACATGCAGAGGATCATCTACATTTTCCAAAGAGAGCTGGTACAGAAAGCTAGTACCCTTTATGTTATGTTATTCACAAAAACAGATGTTATATATAATAACAAACAGACCACCACATTAAGAAATTTTGACTTTGTTTTACTATTTGTGTCAAATTATACAAACTTGTCTTAGAAAAAATACTAAATATTTGTCAATTATACTGTATACCGTACTTTTACTCATGTGGCTCAGTGTCGACCTAAATTTGGTCTGCCTATGTGCGGGTGCGGCCCAAACTATATGCAGACTGCGAGCAATGGCAAATATTAGTCAACACATGCATGTTACATTACATTTAGCTGACACTTTTTATCCAAAGCGACTTACAATTGCTATATACACTCACCTAAAGGATTATTAGGAAAACCTGTTCAATTTCTCATTAATGCAATTATCTAATCAACCAATCACATGGCAGTTGCTTCAATGCATTTAGGGGCGTGGTCCTGGTCAAGACAATCTCCTGAACTCCAAACTGAATGTCAGAATGGGAAAGAAAGGTGATTTAAGCAATTTTGAGCGTGGCATGGTTGTTGGTGCCAGACGGGCCGGTCTGAGTATTTCACAATCTGCTCAGTTACTGGGATTTTCACGCACAATCATTTCTAGGGTTTACAAAGAATGGTGTGAAAAGGGGGCGAAAATGCCTTGTTGATGCTAGAGGTCAGAGGAGAACGGGCCGACCGATTCAAGCTGATAGAAGAGCAACTTTGACTGAAATAACCACTCGTTACAACCGAGGTATGCAGCAAAGCATTTGTGAAGCCACAACAC
>NC_060157.1:27138636-27159503 GCF_021292245.1 Micropterus dolomieu | reverse complement strand
TAAATCCTTCAGACTGAGGTAATGGACTTGGAGACTGGATTTTTTCCATCTGCGCTCTGCTTTCCTGCATTCCCTTTTTAGGCTGCGAATGCTGTCATTTATCCAGGGTTGCTTACTAGCTTTAGACGTAGGCCTAACCTTTAGAGGAGCAGTAATATTTAGTGACGACAAGCAGATATGATTGAAGTGATCGACCAGATTGTTGGTGTTGGAATCAGACAGGTGTTGGCTTTGGCTCTGAAAGAATGCGCAAAACTTTGAAACACTTTGTTCATTAAAGATGCGAGAAGACACGGAGCTTGGTGAGGCGGCATGAGTAACAGACGAATTGCAGCTAAAAAACAATACATCTGTGGTCAGATATGAATGTCAAGGAATGGTACTTCTATTAAGTGTATTAAAATATTAAAGACTCTAAACGTTCATAAAATATATACTTCTAATCATTTATCACCATTGATGAAGCCCACAAAGATTATTACAGCTTTTAAAAGCATTATTTGGAGGTGCATGCAATTCTCGGCAGGCAGGCAAAACTCGGCGTAACACCTAATCGACCTTTTGATCAAATGTAAGATCACCTCTGATTATCAACTTGTTTTTTGCGTGTTCTTCAGACGCACTGTGGCGTAACTGTTAAAGTAAAGTATAACGTTACTTTATAGGCCTTTATCATAATGTTTGACACATGGCAGTCCAAAGTTAGAAGACTGTAACGTTACTCCACAAATTAAAAACTACACCAAATGTAGGTGCGGTTAACGACCACCGCATCTCTGCCCTGAGAAAAACTGTTTCAACATATTTACTAAGCATTAAGCGTTAGCTGTGAGCAGTCACCTGGGGGAGGTGAGCTCCAGTGAGCCGGCTGAGGATGAGCTGGAAGCCCTGGGACTGGGTGAAGTGGCTTTCGGCAGCCAGGCGGACTGTTTGCCTGGGCGGGGGAAGCAACCGGCTTCTTTCAAACACTTCTTTCCAGCCGTCCTCCACGGTGGATTTTCCCTCTGTTTTGACCATGGTCTTGTGTTAATAGCACAATTAGAATGGCATCGCAAACAACTAAAACATGTAGGTTATCGTACAACCGAGTTGTTGCTGGGATTATTATCTTTTCAAGCCGTGTACGTTTTCAAACCCGCGGCCGCCATATTGAAATCGGATTCTACTACTCAGTGCAGAGGGGTTAACCGAGTAAATCAATTATTTCATCACCCAGTCACGAGTAAAACGAATAAGGCAAATTGTAGGGACTTAACGTAATAAATGCTTATACTTATCCGATAGGGGTTGTTTCAGCCGAAACTGAACATCAAAACAAAATTTCGCAATGGTAGATTGTGAAAGCTCTACCCTTTCATTTGGTATTTCCCATCGCGGTGCATCAGTTACTATGGTAATGCTCACGTTACCGTGCAGAGCTACATTCTAAGGTCTTCCATAAACGTGACAAACGAAACAAGACAACAAAACTGTCAAGGCATATCGTACATCATGTGCTTACAGTAATACACATTCTAATAAAAAGAAATACAATATTATTTAATAAATGAAGTTAGTATAATTCGTAGTGTTATACAACTATTCGCTGTAGCAGAAGTAGCGTCCCATTACAGAAAAAATGTGGTCTGTGGCCCTATCATATAGCAAAGCATGATACAATCTACCGTAACTGGTTATAAGCATCATGTTTTAGACCTTATTTGTTCCTATTTCACACGACGGTCCGCTTTCTCTGTGTCTGGGGAAAGCGGGAATTAAAAAACAATTTCTACGTGAAAGGGCTGGCCAGGCTGCAACCGAGTTTATCCCTCGTAGAGACCTCCCAGAAGTGCATTATTGCTAGTCCCTGACACTTTATACTTCTACTTTATTATAAAATAAAATTATATATTCCCATTTACCAGCTCATCAAAATACTGCTTACCATACACATGGATGCATCATAATAACACAATGCTAATAATGAATTAAGATTAGAATATAATAGCCTAATACTGCACTATGCTCCATCGCACTGTGTTTATGTGTATATGTATGCATGTATGTGTATGTGCACCTGTATATCTTATCCACCTCTGACATGTACATAATAATAATAATAATAATGGTAATAATAATTCACTCCTGCGTCCTTTGCACTCTGCTCATTGCACTATTATCTCAATCTCTCTATATTGTTTTTGTTTATAGTGTGTATATATGTGTTCTCTATACTGTAGCCTGTGTCTGATTTTATTATTGTATTATTGTGTTATTGCATAAGTAAGCACAGCGTGAGCAATGTACAATCCTGACTCAAATTCCTCGTATGTGTACACATACCTGGCAACAAAGCTGATTCTGATTAATATAACCCTGACTGGGGCCAATCTTGCCTGCATGATAGGCTACTTTAAATTTTTAATAATAAGAATTTTAATAATGCTAGTAATGGGGTGTTTTTTAATGGTATCGCTAATTTTACTTACGTCAAATGCCTTAATCATAGACCTGAATACTTGTTCCACCACTGTTCACGCTACGAGAAATCATTCATGAGCTTCCTATCAAACACGGGCAATATAATAAGAGAAACACTAGAGGGCAGCAACGCACCACCGCTGCGTGTAGTCAGCGTCAACAGGAAGAAGACGGAAGCGGTAGGTACAAAACCGAAAACTGCAATGTTTCGCGTCTTCGGGAAGAATAAACCTGTGAAAATTAGGAGTTATAATGATAACAGAAAGTACGGAGTTGCAGCAAAAGATGTGAAGGAGTTGCTTAAAAAAGGCTGCAAGTTATTACAGGTGAGCCCGTGTGCTTTCTTCTAGGCGCTTTATAGAAGAAGTTACGCCGCCTGTTCCGCTTCGATTAAATAAAGAGACAGTCAACACTGTTGATTAAAAAACACACAAAGATACAGTTGTTAACGTTACATTTTAATCGGAGCCACTGGTGACGTTAGAGGGTGCTGTGGATATACTATCAGAGTTGGTATCTTTAGCTATTTGGTTAATTGATGTTCGAGGCAGGGGCGGTGTCTGGTCCAGTCCAGTGTCACCTAGGGCAATCTCGAAACTGTCAAGAGAATAAACCACAAGCGATATGCAAACATGTTCCTGACACCGTTATCTGCATATAAGATAAGTTAAAACTATTTATATTTAGCGTCACAGCTGCAGAGAGGAATGTAGCAGCAGGTTACAGATAATGACCAAAGTAACGTTATACACCAACAACAAATGCGTTCGTTAGAAAGCTACATAAAATGCATTACCCTAGAATGCATAGGCCATTTAAAACCATGTTTTCCCTTTCAAATCAAATGTTGACCAAGTGTGTTTCAGAGATTTCTCAAGATTGTCTGCATCTGCGGATTCCAAACCTTTCCCCGTTTCTGGCCAGGCTTGTGGGACACATTGATAAACTCAAGCAAAATTAAATGAACCCTTCTGAGAGAAAAAGAAAGACTTAAAATCTTAATTTGGGCCAAGATTTAGCTTGAATTTGATAATCTTGTATTATTGTTCGTATTATTATTTAATTGTATGTCATCTTCATTTCCAGTTGCCACTTTCTGGTGCACATATTTGTTTGTGTGCGGATGGGACAAAAGTGACAGAGGAATTCTTCCCGACTCTGCCGGACAACACTGAACTTGTTCTTCTCTGTAGAGATCAGACATGGAGTGGGGGTCAGTGAATCAACTTCAGACACCATTTGGAAAAAAAACAAGACAAATCTTTTAACTGTAAAGTGTGTGTGTTTCATGTTCTTATATCTTGATGGGGACTTTATCCTGAAACTTGTCACTATGGGGACAAAAATTTGAGGTCCCCACGGACACTGCTTTTTGAGGGTTTAAATGTGTTTTTTTCATACATAGGTCAAAGTTAGAGTTGGCATGAAGGGCTAGAGAATGCATTAGGTCAGTGTATGTGTGTTCCTGACCAGACGCAGTGTATTCTTAGTGCTCGGATGATAGGGTTGTCGTCTAACCTTATAACCCCTGTGCTTCTAATTTCAGTTGTGTGTGACATCGGGCAGTTACTGAGCACAGACCGGCACGCCGATGGCCTCATTGAAGCGGCGAAAGGGCTCTTGTCTGATGAGCAGTCTCCTAAGAGGCGAAAAATCCTGACTGACCTGCTGCTGAACCTGGAGGACAGATCTGAGCTGGAGAGCAGAAAGGAGGATGAAGACTGGTTCAAAGGTACAAAGTCCACTGGAGACTCTCTCACAGCTGAGCTGCTTCGTTAATGGGCAGCATGTTGCTGGCACATATGTTATAAAAAGAACATTTTCTTGTTTTAAAGAGATCCTTTTCAAGTTGAAGATACTTTTGATGTAAGATTGACATATTTCTCTCATCATTTACACATGCCAAATGACCTCCATGGCTTTAGACTTGAGGTCTTCAGACATTTGGTGCTGTAGTCTGAGAACTGTGAAGCTTTGAGTGTCTGACAACAGGTTCTTGTAATTTGCACACACCAGGCTGAATACAAGCTAATGTTGTTTATGGAAATATAACAATATTATGGAAATGAGGAATATCAGAAGTCTAACTAAAGGCGCCAGTGTACTTCACTAGAACTGATGGTTGAATGACTAATCGCTTCTTAAACCCCTCCCCCAACACTATTCTGACATCGGAAAAATGGTCATGTGTAGTTCACAAAACTATCTGTGTGTTGTGGTTCTGAATGGTTTCATACCGTAGATCTGGTCAAAACTAATTTTCTATTTAGAAAAGTACAAAAGCAGGCAGTGCAATAATTTAGCAATGGGAAAATCTGACTGACATACAAATGTTCTACGAAAACACTTGATGTGAAATCTGTCTGTAGTTAAGTTGAGGTTTCATTTCAGGTGTTGATGCTCGATTCAAGACAAAGTCTGCCTACATGAAGTTCAACTGTGAAAGCAGGATACGTGGCTACATGAAGGAGGTAAAACTATCCTATCAAGTAAATCCTCAGGCGTCTGGCATGATACCTAACAGTTTGGTTTTCGGTCTCTGTTTTCAGGTGGATGATGCCACCAAAGCCATACAGAAGACTAAAGTCAGGGCAGAGTATCTGAAAACATCAAAATGCCTGGGGGAAATGCTGAAGACGGCAAGGTACAACGGCTGTTACTTTGACAGGACTGAAAAGGAGCCGGATCGCCTCTGTACTCAGGAAGGATGGTTTACCTGCCAGGTATTGCAGGAGATGAATGAACAAGAAAATCTAATACAGATTACATGACTTTTGCCCTGATTTGCATATCTAAGATTTCAGGGTCCAGCTGGCATTCTGGCAACTGCTCTAGTCACAAATCTCTCTAACTGCAACAGTTTTGTAACCAGTACACCTTGTCTGAGGTCAGCTGTGTTGTTTGTGCACCCCTTTTCCAACATGAAAAAAAGCGGTGGGGTGGGGGGGGGGGTCAATCTTGTAGTGTGAGAAGTACAGCAATTCACAGCATATTTTGAAAGGTGTGTGGCACCAAGCTTAACTCCCCATTTGCTCCATATCTATAAATTCTTGTGACGCGTTTTAAATGAACTTGGCCTCCTCTAGACCTCTTCGTCTCCGTTGCCTCCTCAGGGATCATTTGACCAGGAAGTGTGCCAGTCTCTCCACTCCATCAACCCCTACGGCAGCCGGGAGAGCAGGATCATCTTCAGTACATGGAATCTGGACCACAGGTGCACTTCAGCTTCAAAAGCATTTCCGTTCACAGAGCAAATGGCAACCCCTATTGTCCCGTTTCACAGCAGACATTTTGACTTATCATAGTAGGACAAGCACAGGTGTTACTAATGATACTATTAATGACGGCTTTGTTCCATACAAGTGTCCCACTATTCTATGACAGTGAGCCAGCATGCACAATACAGGGCCTCTGAAGCATCATCATTCATTTTATCTATACCTGTGCTTTTCCTACTGTAACATGTCAAAATGTCGTCCATAACAAATGTATTGTTTTATTCCTCCACATCAGCCTGACAGTTCATGTGTTTAAGTTGAATATATTTGACATATTCCTGTAAATGTTATAAAAGTATACCATTTCTCTTCGTTATACAGCTTTCACTTATACAGCGTATAGTTTACATTCCTGTAGTTGTACATCATTCAAATAGCACTGTTTCCTAGTTTTCCTTTGTTCTAGATGTTATTTAGCAAACTCAAGGCTGTTTTTATGCATTTCATTTGACACATAAGAATGAGTATTCGAATTATCCACACTGACAGTCAGAGCAGAGGCCAGTCATCAAAGCTTTGGTAGGCCGTGAGCAGACATAAACCAAATTTGAGGGCCGTGGGGCTGCAGCTTTAATCAGTATGCCTGTCTGTAGAGCTGCCAGTACGTGTTGGAACAAGACACTCGCTGGCTCCCAGACACTTGCAAATTTCAACATTTCTTCTTCTTCTTCATGTCCAGGATTGAAAAGAAGAGGACGGTCATTCCCGCTCTGGTGGAAGCTCTACAGAAGCACAAGAGCACCGACGTTGACGTGAACTACTTCTACCGCCTGCTGTTCACCAGGGAAAACCTGAAGCTGGTTCACATCGTGTGCCACAAGAAAGGAGCTCACAACCTGCTGTGTGACACCAAGAAGATTTTTAGACAAGCCAGTGACACAGACAAGGGAAAACTGACAGCCAAAGGGAAGAAGAGGCGCTTGGTGTGACTTACTTTTATGGAAACATTTTTTGTATTAATTTGTACGAACTGTGACACCTTATGTGCTGCACTGAAATTATGTGAATATGTATCTCAGGTCCACTGTAGCATCAGATCGATGACAAAGTGACCTTTTACCTCACTTGATTTTTGACCATTATTTAATTCTGCTTCCTGAATCTGCAGGACTTTAATACAGACACAAGTGATTAAAAACACTTTCAGAAATCATGAAAACCATTTATTTGTCCTTTTCTTTTGGCACGGTGATGTAAAAAGCACGAGTTGATTACAATGACAGCTGAATGCAGGAGGCACTCACTCAGTGAGAAAGTTGCATAGGAGAATATGAAAAGCATTTTGCATAAATAAGGCAGTAAAAATATATAAAAACATTTGATTGGATGGTCAGAACAATCAGCTATATACAAAATACTACAACAGATGTGAATAGCACTAGTGCAATTACAGTAACCCTCAAATTACTAAATTACATTTTCAAAGTCAGGTTAAAGTTTGCTTTACACACTGAACACCTTTATCAGAAACCTCAATGTTTTTAGTCCATGTTTTTCTTTTAATACATTCCTCATATAAAATTGTCATGTTTGCAAATGAACCTATCAGGAAACTATTAGCTGTCAAGTTAAAACGATGAGCAGCTGCCAAAAAGCACAAAGATGTGTCGAGGAGGAATATTTGACACTTGTGAACAATCTTTCTTATAAAAGAAAACTGCTGACAACATTCATCTTTGAAGTTTTGATATTAAATGCTCCGACTATGGAACTGCTCTTTGGTGTGTATGTGTGGGTGTGGGTGTACCCTTCTTCCTCATATTTATACAATCCGAATGCAGGACATGAAATCAACGTGTGACTTATGGATTTTACATTTTATAACTAAATATTTGTAGATTTGAGAGAGTTTGTTAGTTTGGCATCTCTTAAGGCTAATCTCAAACTGCAAACTTAATTATGAAGCAATGTGGACTGATTTGTCTAAATGTGCTGTGCCAGCAACACACCCTCCGCGTAACACCAAAGAAACTGAACCAGGGGTGGTGTGAGCATAAATCCAGCAATAAATAAAACAAGAACTACTGTATATGTTCCTCACATGTGCCTATATTACTATAGCTATATTAAACATTACCAAATTAAATCAAAGTATTTGGGTAACAGGCAAAGCTTAATACAATTTGACATTTGTGTGTGTTTGGACGGTCCTTATCAAGTCAAATGTCCAAGTTTACAATCAATACATTTTTAAACAGTTAAAGTCATAAATACCTGTGGGAAACATCAACAGATGGTATTGAGAGTGAGTTTATAATAAATACACCCACATAATGTTGGCTACCTTGCTCACACATAGTGTGTTTGTAACAGTGTTGTGATTTTAGGGCAGTTTGCTGCATCTGAATAGGTAGTTTCATTTGGCTGCTTTTTCTAAGTGCTGAGGCGCTTTATGTTCTTCCACAGGCACGACTTCGAGTCAACCACAGTCATCGGTGCGGCACACTTTAATAAGTGCTCCTTCTGTCGTCTGGCTGCGTACTGCTGAGGCCCGCCTCCTCTTCATCACTGTCCTCTCGTGCGTAGTAATGGCGTCTCCTGTTCTCCCTCTCAACGCGGGCAGACGTCGCTGACGATCTCTGAGGAAAGTCCTGTGGAATTAAAAAGTAGTTTTTGTAATTTGTTCACCGTGGACATAATCTTCACCTAAACAACAATCGAATCAAACTGTTCCGCTGCCACATTCAGTAGCAGTACAGAATATAATTGTAAATACAGTGCATGTGTGCAATATTTTGGGCATCAGTGAGATCGGGGTCACGCTCATTCTTTCATGCCTTCCTTGTATCTCATAACTTCTTAAAAACAGAAAGCAATCCTGTTGACTGTTGTTTCAGTGCAGTTCTTTAAATTGCACGTATAAATAGGTAAAATTCATATCAGTTCAAGGATATTACCTGTGAGAGAAGGAAATGAAATTCAACAACCAAACATTTGAGTTGATGGATGGAAAACTGCCACACAGTACAGAGTTCCCACACCAGGGTCGGAGCTAAATTCTGAATGTCAGCGAGCTGTAGAATCATGTGTGGTAACACCATTAACCTGAGTAACAGTTTGTCCCTATCATGGAGATAAAACAGAATGCCTCACCTGTACGGCGTCCAAGTTTCCAAAGAACTGCTCCACAGGAAGAATCTGATTACTGTCATCATCTGGAAAGATGTTTTTGCTGGTTTCTTCACAATCCATGTCCTCAGACTCATGTTTGTCAAAGCTACCGTTCGCTTTGCAGCAGTCCATATCCAAATCCAGCCCTGTCCTGAACTCGTTTTCTTTGCCCTCCTGTCCTTCGAGCTCTGGGGATGCTGTGCATCTCCTCCTTCCTGCAGACTGGTGGCATTCACAGCTGATGCGAGAGTCTCTCTCCAGAGGGCCGTCTGCTTTACTGTTACCACCGACTACTGAGCTGCTCTCTGCTGCAGAGGGTGTCTTTGGACCTTTCATACATCTCCTCCTTGGAGCAGAAGCCTGTGTCAGAACGTTAAATAACGGGGTTAGGATGATGGTTTATCCTCTGGTCTTAGACCACTGTACTAACTCTCATAAAGATGCAAGACACACTGAATAGCGAGCCTAATGTGTGTGTGTCTAGTGCAGTTCTCAGATGCAGACATGACAGTCTAGCCAGTTACAATTATCCAGAGATTCACTCCGTTAGAAACAGCAGAACATATTTGCTGTCTTAACTTGCTCTTTCTACAGGCTGTTCTCTGTACAAAAAAAACACAAACCTTTCTGGAGCTTTTGACCTCAGAGCTGCTCTTCCTCTTTCTGGGCTTCAAGCTGTCGAGTTCACCAGGCATCTGCAAAGCAGTATGTGGTTTGTTGTTAGCTAAATGTTTTCACTGAGCTTCCCCTGCTTTAATAATACCACTTACTTCACGAACTTTACGAGCATCAAGATGTTCGAAGTATTTCACTGCATAAGGTGAATATCAGCAAACAGATAAAGCTGGTTTATCTACACCTGGTATGTCTAAGTGTGCTTTTGAGGTGGCTGCCTCAAATAATCATCGTCATCTCCCTTGGCTTTGGCTTATTAATGGTGTTAATTATGCATGGGTTTAGTAAGATGATGCTCCAAGGAAATATAGGAGAGCAACTCCCGCGGGACAGGACTTCTGACTGTACCAAAGGTTAGGAAGATAACGGCTGGCGAGCGAGCCTTTTTGTTTCGCACTTCAACATTATGGAACAGTTTTCCAGCAGATATTAGACCGACTTATTCACTGCTGCGCACAATTCCTAAATGTTTGTTTGTCTCTGATGTCTTTGTATAAGTGCTATTTACTTTTAGTGTTTAAATTAAAAATATTTTGTATTTTAAATGTATTCTTGTAAAGCACTTTGATTGAAAGTGCTCTATAAATAAAATGTATTATATTATAATAATTATTAAAATGAATACGTTTTTTAATCAAAAAGATGGCAGAAAAGCAGCCATCTGAGTGATGTGCTGAACAGATGGACAGTTTTGGCTCAGACCAAATTTCTGATGCAGTTGGATTTTATTTAGTCCAACATCTGTTGGGTCTTTTCAGCAGGCAACATTAGACTTGCAGCATGCTTATGCTTTTCTCCAAACTACACATTTTGAGTGTCAAATGATGGAGTGAGTGGTTGAAGAATGATGTTTTTAGGACACGACATTTTGGATTCAGATTATTACATCTTTCCACCACGGCTGTGTACAGTCCTCAAGACAGCTCCTGTATCCTCCGCAGGCCAAACTCCTCCCAAAATACCGGCAATTTAAGGTCACGTTTCTGACTCAAGACCTCCAGTTAATTCTGAACTTCACCCCGCTGAAGTTGCACTCGCACCTTTTATGCGTGTTCAAGACGTGCCGAAGTGAATAACATAACATACGACATTAAGACAACAGAATTTGTCTAATAATATACCGGAGCTTTGGACAATTAACGGTAAATCCCATGCGCATCGTCCGTAAATAAGCCATCATGGCATCATAAACAAATGAAAGTCACATGGCACAAGACAGCGCTGTCTGTGGTTACAATGTCACAACAGTGCGAGGTTATATGCGGACACGCTAATACCTCACAAGAGCTAACGTTAGCGAAACATTGACCCTTAATCGATCTCGACATGTTAGCTATAACGGTGAGCTAATAAGGCTAGCATGACAGCTATGAACTACCGGTGTGGAATTTCTTAACGTTACTCGCCTGAAAACAGCCATAAAAACTTACCTTGTGCATCATTTACCGACGTTAATGCTTCTGTTTTTAGAGGCCTCGATATCAACGTTTCGGAGACGGTCTTGTATGTAATTAGCTTTCAAATCAACCGAACTCGGCTAGCTACAGACAGCTGAATGTTATCGGACACAGCCAGCGTAATTTTTGACGATATGTGGCGTTGTTGAAGCGTATTTCCTGCCGCTGAGGTTCACCCGGAGGTCAGAGCGTTTGTGTTCAGCAGGACGTCCTCTGCACCGGGATGTTACCTCTTCATATTAATGACAGGCTGCTGTTCTGTCACAGAACTGATGGGACTTTTCTATGGTTTAATTCAACCCCAGTTCGCAAAAATGCCCAATGCGTTTGTAATAATTAACTTTGTCTTTAAATATTCAGTCTCCTGCCTTTTGTGTTATGTGTTATCTACATGGCTAAATTATAAAAAAAAAATACAACTTATAGCTTTTCTTGGTTCCGTCTAAAAAGACAATATCCGACTCTGAAAGTAGTGTAGTATGTCGCTGTCAGACTTTGTAGGCCTATTTTAGCTATTATTTCTACCTGAATATGTTTACTGTAGCGTGTCTATTCATTATTTTGACATTTATAACACTTTGTAACACCCCGGTATTCAGCCTATTCAAATCCCCAGGAATTTATTTTGAAGTCAAACACGAGCCTTTTTTCCGCTTTAACAGTCTATGTGGTTGAAGCTTGACGCAGTTGTTCAGCTGGACGTTTTCTCTTGTCCACATGTGACGACAGGTCCTAAATACAGCGCGTGCGTGTAAATGTATGAAAAGGGTGCCGTGTTAGATAAGTTGAGGTTGTCAGAGTTGGGCTTTTGGTTTCTCTGGGTGTTGTGAGTGAAAAACCGGCCTGGAGGAGGAGGCGGAAACTAAAGGTAGCCTAATTCCACAGGATGTCCACACGAGGGTGCTAGAGGCGGTCTGAACCCTCTCTGTGGGAGCGACTACAAGCACGTTTGATGATGACCTTATGATCTATAGATTCTACTGCCGAGGAACCATATAAATGTTCTTCATTAAAATAATCTTATTATTTGAGAATTGGTTTTAAAAAACGCGCTGCCTGACCTTTTCCTTAAACCAAACGACTTGCTGTATAACTGTTCAGTATATCTTAAAGCTTTTCCAAACTGCTGTTAGCCTACAACAAGGAGCACTTTTCCAACAGCTTGTTTCTAATGGAACCCTGAGATGGAATAGTGAAACTTAGGCTATATCCTACCTTGGAGAAAAGTTTGGAGCTTCCCCTGTGATAGGTTACGTGTTAACAAATAAGATGAGCTAGGCTATGTCAAATTCAGTTAAATCATTTCCTTTTCAATTAAAAAATTATTTTGATATGATTTATTTTATGATTTGTGGTTTTTCTTGGCCTGTCCAAATTCTACACACATAAATATAGGCTATATTTAGTATCTTTCTCTTACCTACTCACTTGCAAGTTGTAGCCTGTGTCACAAAAGGTTAATACAATTTCAATATTTTCTAAATAATTCCTGATTTTACTTCTGATTGTTATGTCTTACTAGGCCGCCTAACAGGCCTATTGTTAATATTGTTAATTAAGGAATCTAAAGAAAATTGACAAAATTGTAGCTTTAAGGTGGTGGACACCTGGTATGTGAGAAATGGGAAACCTGCTGGTCCCGGATCGGTGTCATATAGGGGGAGGAGATATTTGGAAGGGGGGCTTTGGGGGAGAGAGAGAGAGAGAGAGAGAGAGAGAGAGAGAGAGAGAGAGAGAGAGAGAGAGAGAACGCTCCTGCAGCAGGTCTCCATTACAGCCTGTGTGCAGACAGAGGGCAGAGAAGAAGCCCGGGGACATGCTGCGTATTTGGCATCATTTTCCTGCACCGAGAGGCGATGTGTGGCTTCACTGAGCGCCGTCATGGGCAAAAGGGCCCCCGGGGCCACTTCACTGTCAGCGCTCTCACACAGCCGAAGACGCACCTCTGGTGTCCAAATGAGCAGGGGCAGGTGTCGGGGACTCCACTCGGGCGCACAGTTGTGAAACACTATGAAGGCAAATGGTCCAGCATCTGAGGGACTCTGGGCGCCGCAGTGAGAGCCATGGATCACTTTTTCCGCAGAAAGCGGATCGGTCTGCTGAAGCCCCTGCTGAGTCTATCTCTGGTATTCGCCTCCTTTCTTATGATCCACAAGCTGAAACTTGCAGAGAAGGAGGGAGTGGGAGTTAAACATACGAGGGATGCCGGATGGTGCGGCTCCGAGTGTTTTTCATTCAAGAAGGGACTGAAAAATAGTTTAGGGAGCTCAGACTCTCCGGTACTTAGCAACAACTTGGATGCGCAGCGGGTCTCTAACGGGACCTCTGCTTCCTGGGACGCACAAGTTCTCAACTGCAGTGAGGACGCGTCGGTGAGGACCCAGGACTGGTTCCGCCGCTTGGACCCGCGATTTCACCAGTTTGTTCTGCACAGACACTGCAGGTACTTCCCCATGCGCATCAACCACCCGGAGAAATGCGTGGATGGGAAGGTGCACCTCCTCATGGTGGTCAAATCCGTTATCGAGCAGCATGACCGGCGGGAGGCGGTGCGCAAAACCTGGGGCAAGGAGCACACTGTGGATGGGAAGAAGATCAAAACTTTATTTCTTCTGGGAAGCCCGACGACTGGAAAAGACACCAAGAACCTCCAGAAATTGATCGAGTACGAGAACCTGATCTATGGGGACATCCTCCAGTGGGACTTCATGGACACCTTCTTCAACCTGACCCTGAAAGAGGTCAACTTTCTCAAATGGTTCGACATCTACTGCTCAGGCGTACAGTTCATATTCAAGGGAGACGATGACGTGTTTGTGAACACGCACAATCTGCTGGAGCTCATCGGCTTCAAAGTGGAGGAGCGCAAAGAGGCCGATTTGTTTGTGGGGGACACCATCTCCAAGGCGATCCCCATCCGAAACCGGCAGAGCAAGTACTACATTCCCAAAGAGCTGTACGATAAGCCATATCCACCTTATGTCGGAGGTGGGGGGTTTCTCATGTCCTCCCAGCTGGCCAGGAGGCTCTTCGTGGTCTCAGAGGACCTAGAGTTGTACCCGATTGACGATGTGTTTTTGGGGATGTGCCTACAGAAGCTTCACTTGGCCCCAGAGATGCACCCGGGCTTCAGGACCTTCGGCATCACCAGACGCAGGGTGAGCTCCATGAACAGCGAGCCATGCTTTTATAAAAACCTCATCGTGGTGCACAAACTGAGCTCGGAGGAGCTGCTCAGGATGTGGAGCGTGGTGCACAACGAGGAACTGGTTTGCGCTCAAAGGACCTCCATATGATTGTTAATTGTCAATTAATATAAACGAAAGTAAATCAATTCATTAAAGCTGAACTGCTGGTTGGAATAGACAGAAGACCTGAGTTTTTAACTGGTCATGCATGATGATCTTCACTGACTCCCGTAGTAGGGGCATTTTCACTCAGTAATGACGCAACCATTTACAGAGTCATCAATATCAACATCAACATTTATTTCCCAGTGATGGTTTTGTTACTACACAGAACATCCAGATGTTGCATTTCCATTTTCTGTGTGTAAAATTAAAAAAGGTGGCAAGCTATTCTGAACAGGTTGGGTTTCCTCTTCACTAGTCCTGCTACCTAAACCACTATGACTCCACAGTGTGCAAGCATCAGCGGAAGGTTTCTAGGTTTCTGATTATTGATGCAATTTCAAATTGGTGATCCATCACTAAATCTGAGAACCAGCTTTGATGTAGAGACATGGTTGTAATAGCTTCAGTGCGTTTGTGCAGGCATGAATAAGACTTGACTTGTTACATCCAGGTGTTCCTCTGAAACAGCTGATTTTATTATTATTGTGTCAATTTCTGATTTCAGGATTTCAGTGCGACTGTGAAAGTGAACTGTATGGAACACAGCACGGAGCACAGAAAGTGATTGTAAAAATCAAGTGAATTGGTTTTCTTAAGTTAATATATTGTTTTATTTCAGCTTTTATTTTATTTTTAAGAGTTACTTCATTTGTGTATGATTTTGCAGAAGCAAAAACCAAAGAAACTAAAGGGATATTGTAGATTTATGTCCGATAGTGTAAATAAAACTGGAAAACTCTTGTCAGCTTTGCATATATAGAATGAATGTAGCAGCATTTGATTCATATTGATGTTTGAACAGCTGGGGAACAGCATGGGAAAGATTGGGAATAAGGTGACTGTCTCAAGTTCTACAACTTTGTCAGTTTCATCTGATTGCTAAATAAAGGGTGTTAGAGTTGCTTATCACAGATACCTTCAACTCTTAGGTTTAAATAGTATCGAAAACCTTTTGTCATGTGAAACCACTTCTGCAATGTTCAACTTAATGCAGCTTTATTTAAACAAATACAGGTTCGTTTGCAGAAAAAAAAATGATGCCAAAGTAAATACAGACTTCTATGCACATAAAAACACAATAAAATATCCACTGTTGCAATAGTCCTCAATACAGAAGCACATTTAAGCCAACATGGTGGATTGGTAATTTAGAAACCAAATATACTCTCTCATACACCAACTCTAATCAAGTTGTTTAGTTGTTTCTCCACTAATACAACAGTTACTGTTCTCACACAGATTAATTAAGAATTTACCCTCCTATCATTACAATTTGTAAACACCTCATACTGTTTTAAGGTTGTTTCTGTTAGTTCTTGGCTGTAGACGAATCACAGATATATTACAATCAATATCGTCATAACACTGTACTATAGAAGTTGTAAAATTACAGCTATTATTATAGTTATAGTGATTATTGTGAGTTCTTAAACTCTGACTTTGTGGCTAAAATCATTTTAAAGCCATTGAAGTGCCTTAAACTGTTTGTTGATTCAGCAGAAATCAAGTAGACTTGAAAAAAACAACATAAAACAGGTGCTATACAAATTCTACTGTATACCGTACATTCATCTGCATTTTGTGTTTATATCATTTGAATAATTCTGTTAAGTTAAAAGGTCAACTTGTGAGCATATAAAACTGTGCCATCTACTCAAGATTGTCAGTAGGCATTAAGGAAAACAAATTAAAGTCCAAACTGTGCTGAAAATTCTGCGGTGAAGAATCATCTCTTTGGCAAAGTGCTACTTCATTTCTTTTATATAATTTATTTAAGATAAGAAATAAAAATAAATATGTAAACAGATGGCAAAGCGTGGAGCTGACAGCAAAGCTACACTCAGGTTGTCCGTGTCTGTAGGACTGAAACATCGTGTGCTGCAGGGTTGCCAAGGGAGGAAAAGTCTTCTGCTTGTAACCAAACCTCCTTCTTACTCTCCTCTCAGTACTGCTTCTACAAGGAGAGGAATAGTTTCTAAGTGTGCTTCCCTGGTGTATGTCCTTTGGCCAGAGGTGCCAGGGCTGGGATCCGGCTGCCTCTTCCCATGGGTCTGGCTCTGGCCCCGACCGACAAGGCCTGCTTTAGCTTGGCTCCACCGACAGCCCTGCCTGGACACACACACACACACACACACACACACACACACACACACAAAATGACATCCTTACAGAAAACGTTTGTAAGCCCTTTAACACAAAGACACCCCTCTGTTCTTGTATACTATTTACCACTAAACAAAGCAGCCTGCATTACGTGCCAAGTGAGTATAAACAGAAAGGTTTCGTGACGTCAGCAGCTCATGATGATGTGGGTGCATACTGGGAGAGATCACCTCATTTCATTACGTATTGTCACTGAGTCTATGCTGCGGGTCTCTTCACAAGGCTTAATTTCAATAGATGCTAATGCTATCCAGTTCTGTCAGCCTACAAGTGGAATAACAAAATGTCAAAAAAGGCCACAGATCCTTCCCTTTATCAAAAGTAAAATGGGATTAATATTATATGGCTTAACACTTTTGATAATCTATTTCCTGGGGAAAACCCTGTAAAGTACACAGATTTACAGGTTAGCTTTTGCTCCTTAAGTGTTAAATTATGACTATGCACACAGGCAAAGTAGTGACTTATTAGAAAGGTTTTTAGAATCTATATATCAGCTGGGTCATTATGACACCTTGTGGCACCCCTGGTGTAAAAGGTCAGCGGATCTGCCCTCCTGCGCGTCTGACCTCCTCTGGGACCTACCTGTTGTTATCAAAGTTGCTTTAAGTTATGATCCTTAAGATTTCAGTCCTGGTTGATTTGGCAACACACGTGGTTACTGGTGATAACTGCTGGTGTGTTTTATAACACAGCTTCCAGACTTTTAGACCACTGCGGCCAAAAAAACCCCACTCCTTGAGCTGCTACACTTTCAGAAATGCAACAGACGAAGAGCGAGTGGTTAACAATGTGTTTACAGCGCAGGCGAACAAAACATGGGCTGAGAGGAATCACAGAACCGTGTTGTTTTAATAAAGGGACAGTCAGCAATGTTGTGCAACAGAAAAAACTCAACTCATCGGCTTTTGTCTTTTGCATCATGTCCAGTATGTGCGTGCATCGTTTCCTGTGATTCTATCGGTACACATGCATGGGTACACAATTTAAATAAAAATGGGGTGTGATATAATGAGCCTGATGGATTATAACTTTAATATATTCAGCAGCGGTCCTCTAGCCCAACAGTCACATCAAGATGGTGATCGGTTAGTTATTAGTAAGTAATGTGACATGTCACTCAACAAAACAATGGACATCCACACTCATAGAACTGTACAAAAAGTAGCGTTTTGTGATATGATGTAGCTGTAACTGGGTGTTTCAGTCATTAACAATCTACCTACAACCGTTAATATGATTGTGAAATATCACTCAAAATGTATACCCACACACTAAAGCTGCAAATTAAATCCGCCACTATTTTCATGTGCCTCATGCTGTGAGTCAGGAAACCATAGTGGAAAAGCTGCAACATGAAATTTTACCAACAAGCATGGGCACTTTGTGTAGCTCCAACACTGAGCGTTGGGGAGGTAAGGTGTAAGCAGAGGGTGTATGAATGCTTTACCTTGTGCTGGCTGGGTTCTCTGGGACACCACAGTCCTGCGTGAGTTTTGTTTACAGCCCTCCCTTCCCATGAGGTGAGCCTTCCAGGCCTGGAACAGGGACAAAAGTAGCTCAGTGAGTCCGTTTCTCTCAAAGGTACTTTCTCAATCGGGACAACCATGGGTGACTGAAGGCCCAGTCAGGGTCCAAATGGCTGCCCTCCCTCCCACTAACACTGTAGTCTTTCATTGGGTCTACGCTCAGAGCTCTGGCAGTGAGAGTGAAACTTTGTGAGGTTTTTTTCTTTATTAATTTTTAAGGGTGTGTGAGGTGAGAGACTGCATGTTGTGAATCAGATTTTGAATCACAGCAGAAATTGAGTTACAACTCAGGTTCTTTAGCGTTAGTTAGTTTATCTCTGCCTGTTTTGTTTATTTGATTTTGGTCAGTCTGTTCTGTGATTCTTGTTTCTGCATGTTTACCTGTCTTGTTTGGTTGTGGTGTGTATATTGGTTTATTTGTGTCCATGTACCTGTTGAGTGTTTTACATTATGTTCTAGGTGTGGAGCATGAAGGGACTGCAAACTTTCACTTTCACTTTGTTGTCCAACCATGTGTTGTATACTGATAATGATTCTTGATCACTAATAGGTTGTTCAAAGCTTTACTTAATAGTTTTAAAATAGTTTCATGTAGTTCTTCTGGCTTTTTATATTTATTCTAAACCAACTGCTGCCACGACTTGCATTAACATAAAAAATACATTACTCCTTGAAATTGTTTACAGCCAAAGTCAAATCATTATAGCTTGGTTTGGGAAAAGTGGGCAAAAGAGAGTGGCTAAACAAAATTTTGTTTTGTTTTGTTACAGACAAGAACTCAGAGTGGACAATCCCCAACCTCACATAATGATGTCTCTTAAACAAATAATTCTATAACCAATCACAAGCCTTTCCTGGACCCTCACCAGTTAGCTTTCAGATCCACAGAGGATGCCATCTCCACTGCCCTCCACTCAGCCTGAGAAAAACAGTACCTACTGTACATCAGAATGCTGTTTGTGGATTTCAGCTCAGTGTTCAACACAATCTCCCCATGAAGCTGATCAGCAAACTCAGCACTCTGGGTTTAAATACAACACTCTGCACCTGGATACTGGACTTCCTCACACCCCAGTCAGTTCGGATTGGTGGACTCACCTCCTCACTCTAGTGCTCAACACCGGAGCCCCCCAGGGCTGTGTGCTCAGCCCCCTCCTGTTCACGCTGTAAACCCACGACTGCATCTCCGACATGGAGAGAACTCTGTTGTGAAGTTCGCAGATGACACCACCATCAAACTTCTAATGTGTAAATTAATCATTCCAAGGCCATTTCTGTTCTTAAAGGTAAGAGTTAAATAGAGTGTCTGGAGTGGGATCAGGAGGGGGATTGTAATTAAATTAGAGGCAGTAGCAGTAAGATTTGAATAATGAAAAAACTATCTAACAGTGACTCAAGTAGGAATGGTCAAGGGAAAGAATTTTTGTTCAACCCTGGGGATGAGAAAAGGGATCAAACAGGTCCAAGCCTGGGCTGGGGGGATGAAGGCCTGAAGGAGTACCAAAACCTGACAAACTGGGAGGCTTGGACTTCGATTAGAGGGGGAATGAGACTCAGAATTTTTAGGCAAAGAGATGGCTGACTCTTTCAAAATGAATAGGCACACTGAGCACACTGACCACACACGGTCACATACTAGGTTTTGACCTAGTCTTCTTGTTTATCAGGTAGTTTACACCTTCCTTCTGGATCAGCCAATCAGAAACCAGGAACAACAGTATCCAATTCTGCCAGCACACAACGATGACGAGGCATCAAGTTATAAACTACCTCTATCAACCTATCAAGCAGCAATCCAAATGGAGGTACTCTTGTCTTGTACAGTGTTGTAATTGTCAGTCCGGCTTCCCAGAGTCGGAAGTGGGTGTTTGTGCACCTTCCGCATACCATTGTGCCTTCTTGAAAGACGAGTTGCATGATTCATTACACTCCACAATGACAGAAACGTAACAGAAGACAAATGGAAGGAGACACTGTTCCTACATCTTTTAGTGGGGCGGAGAATCTTTTACACTGCATGTCTTTTGAAAAGTTCTCTATCACACAAAAAGTTGACAGTTTACTACCCTGTGATTATTTTATATAATATCCATAGTTGAGATTATATTTAATGTATGCTAATATTTTTGCATAACCCACTTTCATGACATATCCTCATTGATAACTTCTAACTGTTCTAGCTAATATTTACTACTACCAGTAAAACTGTAAATCTTTCTAGTTACAGATGAACCATTGCCCACACAATGGTGCTCACAGCACCAAGCCACCTCAACAAGAACTCCACTACTGCTGGAATTAAAGATAACCTGTTATCTGTAATTATTAACTTCAGTCCCATGTTTATAAATAACAGCATTATCCTAAACCACCCTGACTACAAAAATAGATTTAGGGAATGCACACTATCAAATATATATATCAAAGTTTTATCTATAAACAGCTCATTTCTGTCTTCACTACATCTTTGTCTGAGCTTTTAAAAACAATATCACAAATGAGAGTGTCCTCCAGCCCACTTGATATAATACCTACAAAATTTTTACTAAAAGTAATAGATTCTGTTGGGCCCCATTTGATCTCTGTTTTCAACAGCTCCCTATCTACTGGTTGTGTCCCTGATTATTTTAAAACGGCTTGCGTGAACCCACTTTTAAAGAAACCTGGTTTAGATCCCTCCCTCCCACAAAATTTTAGACCAATTTCAAAACTGCCTTTTATTGCAAAGATTCTAGAAAGAATTGTGTCCAAACAGCTGCTCACTGTGCTGGAAAATAACAAAATATTTGAAAAGTTTCAGTCTGGTTTTAGGAAGTACCACAGCACTGAGACTGCCCTGCT